>NC_089583.1:62503197-62803197 GCF_019320115.1 Miscanthus floridulus | reverse complement strand
CGGCCACAAGCTATGGCCACTACGTGGTGGTAGCACATCGGTGTTGGCCCAGCCAGTCAGGCCTGGGCGCACACTTAAGCACCGCACACCCACCACTCCATCCACTCACCCACTCTCACTCCCTCTTGCTCGCTTTGCCTCTTCGCAGCGCTACGCCAAGCACCGCCACAACTCCGTCGCAACCACTCACCATCGACATAGCCCTACTAGTCGATTCATCTTAGCCATAGCTGCTACGTTGTCACCTCCACCTCCTTGAGCCACTAGTACAACCTACCAAACCCAGGTAGAGAGGTATTTCACCTCGCCGCAGCTGCCGTCGTCATAGGAGCGCGACCACGCTCATGGCTCACCATGGCCCTACCATTCCGCCACACCGCATGCCTTCATTTTGTTTGGTCCAACACCATGATAGAGTCTAGAAGCTTAGGCCAGAGTTAGGGATGACACCACCGCTTGACGGCACCCAAACGAGTCACCGCTCCGCCCGCGTCTGCCATGGTCGCCGCCGTCGAGTTGGTTCATCGTCTCCCTCCTTTCTCTCACTGCCTTAGGTCAAGAAAACCTAGGTCTCGCTAGTGGCATGATGGAGACCCGCCTTTCACCGCTGTTTAGCCTAGAATAGCGTGAGCACCACCATGCTCCAGTGCACCGCCGCACGGCCATGCACAGTGGCCGAGCTCACTGACTGCCACCCCGAGCCCTCATCCTACGTCGTGTAGCTCCACTAGGTCACCACGATGGAGTAGCCATCCTCGCCTGCAGTGTGCCATAGCTAGAGATGGCTAGCAAACTACCACCAACCTCCAGTCATCCGCCGTGGTCGTTGTCGAACTTGCTCCGGCGAGCCACCAAGCCAACTAAGCCTACCTGTCGATGCGCGGGGGTGAGTAGAGTACAGTGGTGAAGACGCTACCGTTGGAGGCCTCGCCGTCGGTGAGTTCTTGTCGATCAGCAGTCGTCCCCTATTTTGGTCTCATTGGTGAGTGGGTCCCCATTGACCAGTGGGCCCCGGCTGTCAGTGTGTATGATATTTGAATTTCTAGATTTATTTCATAGATTCGAATGCATATTTCAAAAATTCATATCTCAAGCTAAGAGTGTCCAATTTTGGTGAACCAAATTTTGTTAGTTTCATCTTGAAGTGTAGTATTTGATAAAGGTATGAGATGCACTGTTTCTAGTTTTTTTTCTAGGAGAAAAAAATGTAGCTAGATAAATGCTTTTTAAATGGTTTCTATCATGTTAAATGCATAACTTGAGCTAGAAAGGTGATAAAATTATGATTCCAATTTTTCTTCTCTTGTGTTGACATACTCTAGCTAGCAAAAATACTAAACTTGCAGTGGTTATAATTTGAATATGGTCTTCATATTTAATCCTAATTAATTGATGGTTTCTAGTGAAATTAATTAGAGTAAAAATACATAACATATGATCATGCAAAATTTTACACAATATTATTATGCATGGACGAATGTAAGAAAAATATTAAATCTAGTTGTTTGACACTTTTCACTATGCTAAATTATTTTTGCTATAATAAGCCTATATAACTTACCATTTTTTAGAAGTAGTTGTACTTATCCAAATGGCATGAAATTTGTATAGTAGACTATTGAGGTCATTTGTAGGCCATTGTAATTTTATCATAATTTATTAAGCAATGGAATTATTTAACTTTTAAATCACCCTATTATTTATGGAAATTCATAAATGGATATAAATAAGTTAGTTCTGTTTAACCATGATGTTTTCTATGGTGCTTGTGATGCATATGATCTGTTTATGTTATTAGTAAGGCTTAAAAGCAATTGATTGTATCCAACTAGTTAATTATTGCTTTATAATTCACTAGATTGCTGCATGTATAGTTTCGGTTGAGTTGATAATTTCATGATGATAATGGCCTTTTCTATAACACTTGCTAATAACAAAGTTGTAGATAACTTACTGATATACCTTTTGTTAAATTTTCATAGTCATAAGCCTTATGGTTTAAGAATTATGGTTGTTAGAAATCTGCTGTCAAGAATGCTTGCTCTCTGGATAGATCTTAAGGATCAATTTGTTTCACCTAGATAACTACTGAATCATATTAAGATGATTAAAAGAAGTTGTAGGTAATTTCATAAGCTTTCTAGAATATCCACAATAATATTATTTTGGTGTATATAACTCTAGTTATGGTCAAACAAGTGGTTGATGTCATGTCATCCCGAAAATGATTTTCATAATTGTTTGTTTAGTTATTAGAGAAGAGATAAGCACCTACTCAGCAAAATAAGATGCAACTTGTTATTACTTGATGCAAAGTCATTGAAAACACTTATGAGGATGCATTCATTACATCATATCATATTATACATGTCATCATATATGCATTCATGATATCTTAATTCATGCTCATGCATATAGGATCGTCCAAAGAAATAACTCTATTGGAGTTCAACGAAGAAGAAGAGGAGGATCAGTAGGAGACACCTCAGGCTATAGCTACAAGAGAAGAGGAGCAAACTCTCAAAGATCTCCCTGAGTGCCTAGATCACCGGCCAACCTCTTTCCTCAAAGGCAAGCCCCGGAGAATTCTAAGTCACTCATGTTTTACAAAATATTACTTGAGTCCTTTATGTTTGATGCATTATAAGAGTTGATTGGAAATACTTGATGCATAGAACTACCTTGTCCCATTACATATACCTTTAACCCTGTGTAGGTCCAGGATCGAATATATGCTTAGTCATGCTTAGACCGATAGAAGTCGGGTGATTTCTTGTCACTTGCGAGATATAGGTGGATACCAAAGCACGATTGCCTATATTTGCTATCATGGAAAAGAACCATGGGAAATGTAAATGGACGCTAGGCGGAGTCTATGTGTGGGTTGATATATGTGATTCTGTCTATGCCAGTTAAGGACTGCACCATTGTTAGCACTTCTGACAAGATTGAACACATGCCTCTCACTTAGATGGCTGGATAACTCGTTCCTGACCACAAAGCTGAGTAGCTCAACTCAGGCTGAGCCCTGTTCTGTAAAAGTGCGCACTCTAGATTGTAGTAAGGATGTGTGCCGAGTTAGACGTGAGTCGAACGGTAGGCCAGATCTGAACATCCTGGCAGCTGGTTGTCCCTAATTGTGCAGTGTTGATCGAACCCGCGAAATGTGGACCTGAGTTGTACCAAAGGTGACCATTGATCTGGTCTGCCTAAGTTTGTGTTATGAATAAATTCCCAGCTGGATAAAATCGATTCGAATCACCGTCTCTCCTGGACAGTGAGAAACTTGGCTAGCTCCAACATCGTAGTAACTGTATTATGAAATGATGATTATGATGAACATGGAATTATTATACCGACTATGGTTACTATTGTATGCTACTAAATGATATACCACATGTTTGGCATAGGCTAGTTGCTAATCTAGAGATGAATAGCTATAATTAACTTGATGATCGAATTATAATTGTATAATAGAGTTAGTCTCTTTTTATGCACAATGTTGTTAAGCTACCTCCACTTATAAAGCTTGCATAATCCTTAGAGTCACTTTGTTTTTGGTTTATGATGGGTAAGTCTAGCTGAGTACCTTCTCATACTCAGGGTTTTATTCCCATTGTTGCCGATGGTATAGTTTATCACGGCTATTGCCGATGGTACTATTTACTAAACTTGGTTTGTAATAACCTTAATTTGTACTCTAATGAATGAACTGTATTTGTGAACCTTATGTAGCATGTGACATATATGTTGAATCATGTACAATCTTGGTTGTATGTTGATGCTTAATCGAGACCCGTCGTGGTACTCGATGGACTATCGGGTTTATATGGGCTCAAATATGACAGTGCGACCGCTTATGGGCTGCCATTGTACTTGTGCTCTTATAAATTGGTCAGTTCTACTATAGCTGGCATTAGAGAAAGATTCAACATTAATTGCCACATGTGAATTTAAAACAAAGGTTTTTGTTTCCCAAAACCAGTTTTTAGTAACTTATAGCTATATATATAGGTGTTTTAAAACCTAGAGTTTGAATCTAAAGTGTGTTAGTGATCACTTCCTTTATGCCCAGTTAAGGACTTCAGGTGGCTAATTAAGTACTAACTTGGGGGTTTTTATTTTTGCCGTCCATATGTTGTGCTATTGTATGGATATCATTCACTTGAGTGGTAATGTATGGGTCAAATACCTCTACGCCCAAGGTAAGATGCCAATCATCATCACAGTGGTATGACCACAAGATGTGAGCATGCGGTCTATGGAGAGAGTTAGCTTTGATACTAAAAGTATATATATGTCTCATATATATGCGGAGGTATTTAATTGTGGGTTAGCTTTGATACACCTATGTATGCATAATTATATGTATATATAGGATGTATTTACTTTAGGGTAGTTTTGATATGGAAGTATATATGAATATGGGTTTATATATATATGAAAGTATTTAGCTTGCAACCTAGAGCCCAGATTTACATTCTGCATATATACTTGTGGGGTTGGGCTGAAAATGAAATTCTTGTGTAGGTACACTAATAGTGAAACGTGTAACCCGACTAGTTATGCTATATATGAGAGAAAGTATGTATGCCACCGTGTATGCCGTTAGAAGTTTTAATTTTTCCTAAGTTTGTGAGGACGTACGGAACGTGCATGCATCATGATAAATCATTATTTCATACTTGCCTTGTTCTTCCCCTTATAAATCTCTTACTCAGTTATGTGACTCCTATCCATTATGACTTTGTCTCACTGATAGTTGCACCATGTTGTTGGTATAGATGGCAGCACCGGCTGGAAGTAAGAATTTCCTGTTGATGTTTGGTACTCCTGCCCTACTTTGGAGAGTCTTACATTATGCGAGATATTACGAACCGCCCCTCTATTACTGGAATAAAGTATACCTAGAGGGACAACCATGGTATGAAGTACAGCTGACCATGCCAGCTCATAACCAAGCACCCTTCTGGCAGGAATGGAGGGTGGAATCTAAAGGAAGAACTCCTTGGGAAGCTACCCAAGTAGAGGATTTTGAGGTGTTGAGTCAGATTTGTCAGTAGCACGGGGATGAGCTTACCGATAGTGCCGCTGGTATTTTTCCTCAGGTGGATCCTGTCCACAATAGTATGGGCACAGCGCAACAGCAATACATTTATCTGAGACCCAAATGAGCGATCAGACAGTTCTAGTCCCACTATGAGCATAATGTTTACAGTGATGAAGATGTTCAATACTCATCAGGACACCAGGGACTTCTGGCAGGAGTCCTATACCACTTGCATGGATAAGCTCATGAGAGCCGAAGCTGCACAGCATAAGCTAAAGAAGCGTATGTGCAAGCACAAAAAGGCAGCAACTGAGGCTCGATGGAAAACTGATCAAGCTTATGTAGCTTTGGGAAATCTCCCTTCACCCAAATGGAGCAAGTTGATCAGTAGAGAGCTGCCACCCAAGAGGCAAGAGCGGATGATCAGGCAATGTTAGCAGGACTACGGGAGCAGCTGGAGGCCACCCATGCCAAGGCATTCACAGCTACGCACCAGTAGATCCTAGTAAACAACCGTGCATCTATGGTAGAAGCAGAATGAGACAGGACCCAAGCCTTGATCGTACAATAGGACCGTGTCGAGAGGGACTTGTGCCAGTAGCTTGCATATACCCAGAATATGGTGGTTGATCTTCAGCATGAGGTGCATTTCCTGAACAACCAACTACACCCAATCCTTAATGAGGAAGAAGATCCAGAGATGTTGATCGAGGATGACGGTAAGGAGGAAGAGGAAGTAGAACTAGAGGGTGAGGACGATCCTATCTCCGACCTTGATAGCGAGCACATAGAAGATTAGCATAGCCTAGTGACTAGTTAGAGCGCTAGATGTATCCCTGTTAATTATGTAATGGACTTGTAGCTTGAAGTTTTGTATTCATGATTTGACTTCCGTGTAATATTGGCACTCTGCATGTTGTTTCACGTTGGGTTGAACTTTAATGAAATTTTAGTTTTGTTTTACTGGTGATTATGACATGCATGTTAATGCGCTACGAGCTCGATGAGTGATCAAATTGGTGATGTCATGTTGCAAGAACGAATTATTATGCCTTTGTTTTATTGTATGAATTTAAGATTCTCTCAAGTAATTTTAGTTTGGCATGATTATAAAATTCATTTGGAATCTCCTGACATCATCAATAATCACTTATTGTTGCAACTTTGCAGATGACTTCGCACTCGCGCTGGAGCAGGCAACAACAAGGTGGCAACGACGATGACTTACCACCATCATCTGCTGAATGAATTCTTCACATAGTTCTTAGGTAGTCAGAGAACAATGGAGGAAACATTGTGCCTCATCACTGCAGAACACTACTCACGCCCATCAGCAACAACAGGGGCCTGAGCCAAATCAATACAACTCTTTTAAGGATTTCCTAGACACCAAGCCTCCTATCTTCAAGGTGGCTGAAGAACCGCTCTAAGCGGATGAATGGCTTAACACAATTGAGCAAAAGTTCCGTCTATTGAGGGTTATAGAGCATCAGAAGGTAGAATATGCGTCCCATCAGCTACAGGGACCAGCCGGGATATGGTGGACCCATTTCCTATCCTCCCTACCACCAACTCACAGGTCACATGGGAGCAATTTAAGTTAGCATTTAGGGGACATCACATTCCCCTGGGGCTAATGCATATGAAAGCAGTCGAGTTCATGCGACTCACACAAGGGACAAAGACCCTTATGAAGTACATGCATGCATTCAACAATTTGTCCCGTTATGCCCTAGGGTTCGTTGATATAGAGGAAAAGAAGATTGAAAGCTTCAAGAGAGGCCTTAGCACTAACCTAATGAAAATCATGGCCAACTCGAGGTACACCACATACAATGAGTTCATTAGTGATGCCTTGACTCAGGAGAACCAGAACAATCTGCACACAAGCGGCGAAGGGCCGCAAGAGAGTAGCTAAGGCAGGCGCCTCAGGGTCTTCCTAGTCTAGAGCTCTAGTGGTGGCTAGGCCATAGTTTCGACCACCAACACCCAAGTTTAGGCCTCCTCCACCAAAAGCCTAGGCCAACCGACCTTAGAAGGTGTTTCGTAAGGTGTTCACCATTGCCCTACCCAAGGGAAATGAAGGGTAAGGAAGCTCAGCAGGGCCCAGGAGCATTTAGCCATGCTTCAACTATAATTAGTTGGGTCATTGGGCCAAGGAATGCCCCCATCCTAAGAAGAACATCAATCAAAACTAGAGCAATTAGAGATAGGCAAATCCTAAAGCATGTCCTAGATACATGCATTACACCACTATTGAAGAAGTTCCTACAGGAGAGGTTATCATAGCCAGTATGTTTCTTGTTAACAAACATCACGCCATTGTTTTATTTGATTCTAGAGCTTCTCATTCATTTATGAGCCAAGTATTTGCATCTAAGTATGATCAAAAGTAATTGAGGTAAACAAGGGTGGTTATAATATAAGTTTGGCTAGGGTCTACTATCTCTACAAACCAAATAGCCAGAGATGTGCTCATCTCTATACAAGAGAGGGAGTACACGATGGATCTAATAGTATTGCTCGGATTAGCGATAGATGTGATCTTAGACATGAGTTGGATGAGTGACCATGGTGTTCTCATTGACACGTCCACTCAGACAATTATGTTGAGAGAACTAAAGGGAGGTAATGCTTTTCTAGTACCTGCTTCCCCAAAGTTTTGATCTCCAAAACCTGTCTTGCGCTATCCAAGCCACTACCCTTTGTGATACTTCAGTGGATTTGTGAGTTTCCTGGTGTATTTCTAGATAAGTTACCAGGTTTACCACCTGATAGGGATATGGAATTTAAGATTGAGTTAGTGCTAGGTACGGCACCAATCTCAAGAAGACCCTATAGGATGCCACCAAATGAGTTAGCTGAACTTAAAATTCAGTTACAAGAACTATTGGACAAAGGTCTCATTCAAACTAGTTCATCTCCATGGGGATGTCTAGCTTTGTTTGTAAAGAAGAAGGACAAGTCTTTGAGAATGTGTGTGGATTATAAGCCACTTAATGTTGTGACCATTAAGAACAAGTATCCTTTGTCTTGTATCGATATCTTGTTCGATCAGTTGGCAAAAGTAAAGGTATTCTCCAAGATAGACTTGAGGTCAGGCTATCATAAGATTAAGATCAAGCCAGAGGATATACCTAAAACAGCTTTCTCCACTAGGTATGGCTTGTATGAGTATTTGGTCATGTCTTTTGGACTGACGAATGCTCCTGCCTACTTCACATACTTAATGAATTTGGTGTTCATGCCCTGAGCTCAATAAGTTCATGGTTGTATTTATCTATGATATCATGATTTACTCAGAGAATGAGGTAGACCATGCAGAGCATCTGAGAATTGTTTTGTCTAGATTGAAGGAACATAAGTTATATGCCAAGTTTAGCAAGTGTGAATTCTGGTTGAGCAAAGTACCTTTCTTGGGTGACATCTTATCTAAAGATGGAATTTTTGTAGACCCACGTAAAGTACAAGAGGTCATGGATTGGAAGGCCTTAACTTTGGTTCATGAAGTTCAGAGTTTTCTAGGGTTAGCAGGTTACTATCATCGTTTCATTCCTGATTTCTCCAAGATAGCTAAGCCCATGACCAGACTACTTCAGAAGGATAAAAAGTTTAGTTGGACGCTAGAGTGTGAAGTAGCTTTTCACACCCTAAGGACCCTATTGACTATAGCTCCTCTTCTAGCACAACCCAACATTGAAAAGCCTTTCGATGTGTTCTATGATGCATCGGGTATAGATTTGGGGTGTGTGCTCATGCAAGAAGATTGAGTTATTGCCTATGCTTCTCGATAGTTGAGAAAGCATGAAGTCAATTACCCTATGCATGATTTAGAGCTTACAGCAGTTGTTCATGCATTGAAGATATGGAGACATTATTTGTTGGGAAACGTATGTCATATATACTGACCACAAAAGTCTCAAATATATCTTCACTCAACCTGAGCTAAACATGAGACAGCGAAGATGGTTAGAGCTAATCAAGGACTACAATTTGGAAGTGCACTACTATCCGGGAAGGGCCAATGTTGTAGCAGATGCACTTAGTTAGAAATCTCATTGCAACACTTTGGAAGCCTTGTTGGAAGATGGATTTAATTTGTTACATCCTGTTGTGCTGCACAATATCACTGACAGTTGCTCACTTGAGAGCAAAATCATAGAACTGCAGAAGATAGATGTAGACATATTTCACATCAAGAGAGATGAAAGAACAAGAAACCAAGCATTTCAGGTTAGATGAAAGAGGTGTGCTATGGTTTGAGGACCGACTTGTGGTACCAAAAGACCATGAGCTTAGAAATTAAATTTTAGATGAAGCTCATTCATCCAAGTTGTCTATCCATCCGGGTAGAAGCAAAATGTATCAAGATTTGAAAACTCATTTTTGGTGGACCAAAATGAAGAAAGAGATCGCCGCCTATGTCGCTAGGTGTGATAATTGTAGTAGAGTAAAGGTCGTTCATTTGAAATCTGCTAGATTACTTCAGCCTTTGCCTATTCCAGGTTGGAAATAGGAGGAAATAAGTATGGACTTTATTACAGGCCTTCCGATGACTCAACAAGGTCATGATTCCATATGGGTCATTGTAGATCGCCTCACTAAGTCAGCACATTTTGTACCAGTTAACACAACATATCTAGCCGGGAAGTACACCGAACTATATGTTTCTCAAATCGTGAGACTACATGGAGTACCAAGGACCATAGTCTCAGATCAGGGACCACAGTTTATAGCTCATTTCTAGAAACACTTGCACCAAGCTTTGGGAACTAAACTAATCAGAAGTTCAGCATATCATCCACAAACTTCTAGACAGACCGAGCGAGTAAACCAGATCTTAGAAGATATGTTGAGAGCTTATGTTATATCTTCTAAGGGTTCATGGGAGAAATGGATTTCTTTAGCCGAGTTCTCCTACAACAACAGTTATCAAGCGAGCATTAAGATGGCTCCTTTTGAAGCCTTGTACAGTCAGAAATGTAGAACTCCTTTGAATTGGATTGAGCCCAGTGAAAGAAGATACTTTAGCATTGACTTTGTCACCAAAGCTGAAGAGCAGGTACGTATTATCCAATAGCATATGAAAGCAGCTCAGTCAAGACAAAAGAGTTATGCTGATAAAAGAATAAGACCACTAAATTTTAAAGTGGGAGATTATGTATATTTAAAAGTGTCACCTATGAAGGGAGTGCAAAGATTTGGAGTAAAAAGAAAGCATGCGCCTAGATATGTAGGGCCATACAAGATTATTGAACAGAAAGGAAATATCACTTACAAGTTACAACTTCCTCTAGAAATGAGTGTGATATTCTATGTCTTCCATGTTTCTCAGTTGAAAAGATGTCTTCGTATACCTGAGGAAGCCAATGCACCCACCAACATTAAGCTCCAATCGAATTTGACATATGAAGAGAAACCAATCCGAGTGTTAGAAGAGATGCAAAGAGTAACACGGAGCAAGGTCGTTAAGTTCTATAAAGTAGTATGGAATAACCACAGTGAACAAGATGCCACGTGCGAACGGGAGGATTATTTATGTGAGGTTTATCCCACCTTTTATGAGGAATGGTAGGTCTTTCAAATCTCGAGACGAGATTCCTATAAGGGGGAATGGTTGTAACACCCTAGTGTTAAGCATTGCATTTGACACCTGTATTTCATGAACACAAGCATCATCCAAGCATTCATGAACATGAGCATATGAAATTTCATATCATTCTTATACCTTGTCACATGAAATGTTGATTTATATATATATATATATATATATATATGTTTGTGTGTGTGTGTTTATGCTTGCAATCATGTATGACTAATATATGAGATGGTTGTGAGGTCATGAAAACAACTTAGACACATCTAGGATGATCAATGGAACAATGTTTGTATTCATGACCTAGGTCAATTTTGCTTTAAGTGTTGGTTTCATTTGAAATGCCATTTTCATGATGCTAGTATGACCAAAGTTGAACAGTAGCTTAGGCTGTTTGCATGGTTGTGTGACCTAAATAAAAGTTGTAGTACTTGACTAGGGTAATAACTTTTATTTTTGGGTCCAGGTCTAATTCAGTGCATAGCATGCTCAAAAATAGCTCACAAGTATCAACAAAATGTTTTTATGAGACTTGCAAAATTTTCTGTGGAAACGGTTTTTAGTTTCAAAGTACCTCACTTTGGAGCAATGTAGTTTGTTAACTAGTAAGAATTAGATGATGGTTCTTAAAGCAGAGTTCGAGATCTCACATAGCTCTACAATAGTTATTAAGGAAGTTATTGCTAATTCGCCACAGATTACGAGTTACTAAGTCACTAAGTTGCACTGTTAGTTAGTTTCAGCGGTCTGAACCGCGTGGATGCACGCGGCGTGGTGGCTGACTGGCCACAGGCCGTGGCCACCGCGTAGTGACAGCACATCGGCGTTAGCCCAGTTGATTAGGCATGAGCGTGCCCTTAAGCACCGTGCACCCACCACTCCATCCACTAGCCTGCTCTCACCCCCTCTTGCTCACTCTGCCTATCCGCAACACCGCACCGAGCACCACCACAGCACCGCCGCAACCGCTCATTGCTGACGTAGCCTTGCCGACCGATTCATCTCAGCCATAGTTGCTACACTGTCACCTCCACCTCCTCAAGCCACCAGCACCACCTACCAAACCCAGGTAGAGAGGCATTTTGCCTCGCTGCATCCGCCGTTGTCATCGGAGCACCACCGCGCTCATGGCTCACTGTGGCACCACCGTTCCGCCACACCACATGCCTTCATTTTCTTTGGTCCAGCATCGCAGTAAAGTCTAGAAGCTTACAAAGAGTTAGGGATGACGCCATCGCTTGACTGGCACTAGAACGAGTCATTGCTCCGCCCTCGTCCACCATGGCCGCCGTGCACTTGAGCTTGCCACTGCCGAGTTGGTTCGTCCGTCTCCCTCCTTTCTCTTGCACCTTAGGTTGAGTAACCTTAGGCCTTGCTAGTGTCATGATGGAGACCCGCCTTTCGCCGTCATTTAGCCAAAATAGTGTGAGCACCGCCATGCTCCGTTCGCCGCCGCACGGCCAAGCACGTGACTGAGCTCACCGACAGCCACCCCTGAGCCCTCACCTATGCCGTGTAGCTTCGCTAGGTCACCTAGGATGGAGTAGCTTTCCTTGCCTGAGTGTGCCACAGACAGAGATGGCCTAGCATACCATCGCTAACCTCCGTTGTCCACCATGGCCGCCGCTGAGCTTGCTCCGACGAGCCACCGAGCCAACTAAGCGTACTAGTCGATGCGCTGCAGGTGAGTAGAGTATAGTGGTGAAGACGCTACCGCTGAAGACCTCATCATCGGTGAGTTCTTGCCGGTCAACGTTGTCCCCATGTTTTAGTCTCGCTGATGAGTGGGTCCCCATTGACCACGGGCCCCGGCTGTCAGTGTGTATGATATTTGAATTTTTGGATTTATTTCACAGATTTGAATGCATGTTTCAAAAATTCATATCTCAAGCTAGGAGTGCCCAATTTTGGTTAATCAAATTTTGTTAGTTTCATCTTGAAGTGTAGTATTTTATGAAAATATGAGATGCACTGTTTATGGTATTTTTCTGGGAGAATAAAATGTAGCTAGATAAATGCTTTTTAAATGGTTTCTATCTTGTTAAATGCATAACTTGAGCTAGAAAGGTGATAAAATTGTGAGTCCAATTTTTATGGTCTTGTGTTGACATGCTTATAGCTAGAAAAAATACTAAACTTGAAGTGGTCATAATTTGAAATGGACTTCATATTTAATCCTAATTAATTACTGGTTTCTAGTGAAATTAATTAGGGTAAAAATACATAACATATGATCATGCAATTTTTTACATCAATATTCTTATTGATGGAGGAATGTAAGAAAAAATATTAAATCTGTTGTTTGACACTTTTCACTATGCTAAACTATTTTTTCTAGAATAAAGCCTATGTAACTTATCATTTTTGTATAGGTAGTTGTGCTTATCCAAATGGCATGAAGTTTATACAGTAGACTATTGACATCATTTGTAGGCTACTATAATTTTCTTAGAATTTATTAAGCAATGAAATTATTTATCCTTTAAATCATCCAATTATTTAAGGAAATTAATAAATGGATATAAATAAGTTAGTTATGTTTAACCATGATGTTTTCTATGGTGCTTGTGATACATATGATCTGTTGATGTTATTAGTAAGGCTTAAAAGCAATTGATTGTATGCAACTAGTTAATTATTGCCTTTATAATTCAACTAGATGGTTGCATATATAGTTTCGGTTGAGTTGATAATTTCAAGATGATAATTGTATTTTCTGTAAAACTTGTTAATAACAAAGTTGTAGATAACTTACCGATCTACCTTTTGTTAAATTTTCATAGTCATAGGCCTTATGGTTTAAGAATTATGGCTATTAGAAGTCTGCTGTCAGGAATGCTTGCTCTCTTGATAGATCTTAAGGATTGATTTGTTTCACCTAGATAACTATTGAATCACATTAAGATGATTAAAAGAAAGTTGTAGGCAATTTCATAATATTTCCTAGAATATCCACAACTATATTATTTTGATGTATATAACTCTAGTTATGGTCAAACAAGTGGCTACTATCTTGTCATCCCAAAAATGATTACTTGATGCAAAGTCGTTGAAAACACTTATGAGGATGCATTCATTACATCATATGATATTATATATGTCATCATATATGCATTCATGATATCTTAATTCATACTCATGCATATAGGATTGTCCAAAGAAATAACTTTGTTGGGGTTCAACGAAGAAGAGGAGGATCAGCAGGAGACGCCTCATGCCATAGCTCCAGGAGAAGAGGAGCAAACTCTCAGAGAATCTTCCTAAGTGCTCGGATCACCGGCCAACCTTTTTCCTCTAAGGCAAGCCCTGTAGCATTCTAAGTCTCCCTATGTTTTACAAAATATTACTTGAGTCCTTTATGTTTGATGCATTAGGTTATAAGAGTTAATTGAAAACACTTGATGCATAGAACTACCTTGTCCAGTTACATATACCATTAACCCTGTGTAGGTCCAGGATCAAATATATGCTTAGCCATGCTTAGACTGGTAGAAGTCGGGTGATTTTCCTGTCACCTACGAGATATAGGTGAATACCGAAGCACGGTTGGCTATATTTGCCATCGTGGAAAAGAACCATGGGGTAATGTAAATAGAGGCCAGGCAGAGTCTATGTGTAGGTTGACTCATGTAATTCCGTCTATGCTGATTAAGGAACAGTACTGTTGTTGGGCTGCTTCTAACAAGATTGAACCCATGCTTATTACTTAGCTGGCCGGATAACTCATTCTGACCATGAAGCCAAGTAGCTCAACTCAGGTCGGGCCCTAGTTCTATTAGAGTGCACACTCTGGATGGTAGTAAGGATGTGTAGAGAGCCAGACGTGAGACCAAGGGCTGGCCCAGCCTGAACGTCCTAGCAGCTGGTTATCCCTGATTGTGCGACGCTGGGACGAACCTAGGAAATGTGGACATGAGTTGTACCATAGGTGACCTAAGGTGACCATTGATCTGGTCTTCCTGGGTTTGTGTTAGGAATAAATTTTCAGCTAGTTGTAATCGATTCGAATAGCCATCTTTCCCAGACAGTGAGAAACTTGGCTAGTACCAATATCGTAGTAACTATGATATGGAACATTATGGTTCAGATGAATATGGAATTACTACATCTGGCTATGGTTGCTATTGTATGCTACTAAATGATATACTACATGTTTGGCACAGGTTTGTTGCTAATCTAGAGATAAATAGCTATAATTAACTTTGATGACCGAATTATAATTGTACAACTGAGTTAGTCGCTTTTTATGCACAATGTTGTCAAGCTACCTCCACTTATAAAGCCTTGCATAATCCTTGAAGTCACTTTATTTTTGGTTTATGATAGGTAAGTCTAGTTGAGTACCTTCTCAGTACTCAGGGTTTTATTCCTATTGTTGCAGATGGTACAGTTTATCATGACTATTACAAGAACTGCTTCTGTCCCGCCGTGGATGAGCAGTGAGCCCTGGGTAGGCATCTCTTATTAATCCTTCTTATATGCTTTTGTGGGATTATGATCACTGAACTAGCACTATGTATTTGAACTATGATGGCAGATATTAGTTTCAAACTTTAATTTGCTTCCGCTACTATTTACTGAACTTAGTTTGTAATAACCTTAATTCGTACTCTGATGAATGAACTGTATTTGTAGACCTTATATAACATGTGACATGTATGTTGAATCATGTACGATCTTAGGTTGTATATTGATGGTTAAATGAGACCCGTCATGGTACTCAATGGACTACCAGTTTATATGAGCTCAAGTATGACAGTGCGACCGCTTATGGGCTGCCATTGTACTTGTGCTCTTATAAATTGGTCGCTTCTGCTATAAACTGGTGGTAGAGGAACTCTACTCGATCGTCAATGGAGGATGAGCAGAGGAGATAGAGAACGAAGAGTGAGAGAGATAGAGATAGAGAAAAGAGACCGAGCGAGAGGAGGGAGGGCGCTTAGTCTTTCCCTTTTACTCAAGCAAGGGGAGGACGAGGTGGCACACATGCTGAGGGCATGAGGGAGCCATGTGGCTTGTGGTGCCTACGCACTGATCGGACGATGGCGTTGCTCCTGAAGCTTTCAAGATAGATAAAAAATTAATTGAATCCCTAAACTTTTTCCCTCTCTATCTCTCGATTTCGTTCTGTAGCGGATCAAACTTCCTTACTAAGAGTTGTAGAACTATATGCGGTGAACAACTTTGCTTTAAGGATCATGAGCTGGTTTCTACATGGTTACGAAGATACAAGCCTCCAAAGTATGGTATATGAAACTAAAAACTAAATTCAGTTAAAGATTGAATTCAAGAAACTTTTTGTTGTTTTTGCAATAACTTTTGAAATTCCAAACGTGCTCCTAAAGTGATGAGACTTATCCTATTATTTTCTTCACTAAGTGTAATTCAATTCATATTAAGGAATCTAGTTGAGTTACCATATGAATTTGTAAGATAAAAATCACAAACATGTCAACTTGTTGTCAATCGAGGACTTAGAAATATTTCTTAGAGCTCAAAAGGAGCACTGCATTCAAATTTGAGGCCACTGTTTGAGCCACTTAGGAGTCGGATTAGGGCTTGGTCCAAAAATAAAGTTTGTTGTACTCCACTGAAACTTCAACTTTTATTTAAAGTCAAACTTCATAACTTGTTTCCACACTATTATTTGACCTTGGTCAAGACAGCATCACGATAAACCTTAAATTGAAGTTTTAGACCGATTGAGGCATTTTTTGGCATTTGCTCAATATGGACCCTTCGTGACTTTTGTGGTAGAGTTCAATTAGAGTCATTTGGGCAAGGTAGCAAGGTTTGATCGACATCCCATGTTTCCATTCACTTAATACAGCAATTCAAGCAAGATTATAACTTATCATTTCATGTGACTTCTTGACTCCAAACTTCATGAAACTTTTCTAATAGTCAATGTAGATGGAAATAGATGTGAGGCACATTTAAAGGGGCACCTTCCACATTACTCAAGCATACCTCTAAAAAGGGTCAACATAGAAGCAAGTTGTGTTGACCAAGTTTAAGTTAGGGCTCGTTCTTAGAGAGTTGATCCCAACACCTTGGTCACCACTTACAAGTTTGAACTAGAGCTCTTGATTACCATTGAACTTATCATGTTGGAGCTCAAACCCACTGCTTAACTGGTGACAAACACCTAGGGTGTTATAGCCCTACCCCTTATGAGAATCTCACCCTAAGATTCGGTGTGAAAGACTTTCAAGGGAAGAGAAGCGTGTCATCTATTTTTCAACATCAGGAATAGCTTTAGGCTACTTAGCTTCGAGCATTAGAGACGCTAATTTGGTCAAGACACTTTTTGATACTTGCTCTTCGTAGTAAGTTTTGTCTGAAGAATTTCCTTCATTGACTTCCATGAAGCATTGTTACTTTGGGAGGAATCCACGACAACACAGTACTTCATTCTGAGGATACGGAGAGTACTATAGAGCATAAACTAACTACCCATAATATCTATTTCCCTAGTGAATATAGCATGGACCATGTGAACTTTGCACTAGACTACAAGCTTATGAAAGCTACTCATTACAATGGTTCCATGTTCGTTCACAAAGTTTGAAAAGCAGTCCTCTACCAAAGTAGCTTAAGTACAACCTTTCATAAGGGATGAGATCACAGACGGGGTAAGCATCCTCTGAGGCTGTGAGAAACCGAGTAACCAACAGACAATGACTATACCGGTCATAATTGTTCAATCACTCAGATGCCAACCGATGGAAAACTACATAATGTTCCATGTGTGTAGTTCTCTTTCTCTAATGATAACATTGTATTATCTGAGTCTGTTGAGTGAGCGGTGAATGTGATAGCTGACTCTGTTGACTCAGTGTTTTTGACGATCATTATTTGAGGGAATCCTCGTATCCAAGCGGCAACAGTTATCTAGGTTGAATCTGATGCAACCTTTTGGATAAAAACACATGGAAGGTACCAAAGGATAAGTTTGCCTTAGAAATCCTTGCTGAAGAAGGATGATAGCGAGGTCTAGAGGACAACAAAGGTTGCAAGTATTCACTAACTAGAGAAACAGTACACCACCAAGCAGGTTGAGCACAATTTGCCTTATGGTGCAGTGGCACAGTAAGTTGGGTTTTCCACCATCACAAAATTAGCCTAGTTGGACTACTTTTGACATTAAGGCTTCCTTTCTAATGTCAATCAACAACTCAAAATCATAATCTAAAATCTGTTGTTTGACACTTTTCAAATCGTTTTCGACTCGTAATGGCACAAATTGACTTGTAGAACACCTTGACTGCTCAACATTGTTGATATGAGAGGGCAAAAGCAAGGCACAAAGGGGTGCAAGGAGTCTCCTCTAGGACACCTAAAGAATTATCTAACGGCAAAATATTGACCATGTTGAAAGTCTTGGCATCAATTACAACACAATACCTTCTATTTTGAGGGGTGATAGCAGTCCATAGAGAAATTGCAGATTCTATACACTTTGGTTTTCAGTTCATATCTCACAAACTACTACTCCATTGTGCACAAATTTTTGGTAGTCATATAGACCCATGAGTCCTCTAATTACCAACCAAAATTTAGCATAAACGGACACCGTTTGATTATCCAAGTAAATCATCTACCAAAACCGCTCGGTTCTGAAATTTTTGTGACCCAAACTGACAAAACATCTCTCAAATCCAATGCTTTACTCAACCAATACTCAAACCAACTTAAGGCATCGAAGAATCCTAAGCGAGGAATGATCTCATCAAGTTTTATGACAGTCCAACTATATTTGGGCCTCTAATCACTGGCTTAAGGATAACCGGTTTAGTGCCATGAAATCTAGACATATTTCCCGCTCTTCTTTTCCTTTGCATCATACATTGTGGATTGTGTTTTGCGTGCTTCAACTCTCCTTATAGAAGCAACAGTAGCTTTCTCACTGAGGATGGAGGCTAGGGTTTTCCTCAAATGCTTCTTAGAGAACAACTCCAACTGTTGATTTAGACACCAACTCGACGATGCACAAGCATTGGACTTGTGGGCTGTTTTTGTAGGGCACAAGCTTACTTCACATGGGGGGCAGTCCTACCAGATAAGGGACTATTTCTAACTACCCTTCTTTAATAGCACCATAAACATAATGATGTTGACCGAAACTAGGCACATGCTTTCTCTAGCTCTTTACTTAGCTAAGACAGCGTCTTACATTATCTATGTGATTGTCCAAGATGGATTTGACTTGACGACACAGGGCCTGGAGAAGAAAGTGGTACTTGCATTGCTGACCGGCTTTGTTGTTTCTTCGCTTAACATTGTTCTATGAGACATAGCCTTCGGAGCTACCAAAGAGTTATTACCTAGATGTAACTTAACTTTCCTATTGGTAACTAATTAGTTTTCTCTCAACATTTAAAAGCTCCAAAACTTCCTTTTTGACGGTAACAATTGTATTTGATGTGCAAACAGACAGTCACCATGGAAGTCAGCAGAAAAAGGGTCACTGAAGAAAGTCGATTTTTGACTGCAGGATCACCTTGCACATAAAGATCAAGACTTAGATAGAAAGCTCATGAGCACCAGGCAACCTATTACAGGGCATAGTATCACAGTCCATTTATCATCCAACTGATAATTTGTCCAACTTTAAGTGTTGTATACCTTTCTGATCCAACGGGGATTACATAAGTTGCTCACTAGATGACCGATGCCATTACAGGGATAGTCAAGCAGAGTCACTTGTCTACCACCTCTTGTAGTCTATTAATGTTTATCTCAGTGCCTTGTTCTTCAAGGTTATCCTCTAGATGACTTTAGAAGGAAGTCCGATTGCATCTGGTCTGACATACAGATCTTTTGACAAAATAAGGAGAGATAACCAAGGAAAAGTTCATGAGAAGATGACTCATCGATGTAGTTTCATAATGGGTCTTGACTAGAAACCTCAATACCAGCACGTGTCGAGCAGCACAATCTTGTGCCGACCACCACAGGAGCCTCTTGGTTTCGTCGTGGCACCGTAGATAGCTAATCGTGGCACCATTACCGAACCTACAACCCACAAGAAATATTTCTAAGTCCAAACGTGTTCCTAAAGTGATGAGACTTATTATGTTGTTTTCTTCACTAAGTGTAATTCAACTCATATTAAGGAATCTAGTTGAGTTACCATATGAATTTGAAAGATAAAAATTCACAAATATGTCAACTTGCTGTTGTCAAACGGGGACTTAGAAATATTTCTGAGAGCTCAAAAGGAGCACTGCATTCAAACTTGAGGTCACTATTTGAGCCACTTAGGAGTTGAATCAGGGCTTGGTCCAAAAATAAAATTTGTTGTACTCCACTAAAACTTCAACTTTTATTTAAGGTTAAACTTCATAACTTGTTTCCACACTATTATTTGACCTTGGTCAAGGCAGCATCACGATAAACCTTAAATTAGAGTTTTAGACCGATTGAGGTATTTTCTTGGCATTTGCTCAACATGGACCCTTCATGACTTTTGTGGTAGAGTTCAATTAGAGTTATTTGGACAAGGTAGCAAGGTTTGATCGACATCCAATGTTTCCATTCACTTAATATAGCAATTCAAGCAAGGTTATAACTTATCATTTCATGTGACTTCTTGACTCCAAACTTCATGAAATTTTTCCAATAGTCAATGTAGATGGAAATATATGTGAGGCACATGAAAAGGGGCACCTTCCACATTACTCAAGCATGCCTCTGAAAAGGGTCAACATAGAATCAAGGTGTGTTGTCCAAGTTTAAGTTGGGGCACATTCTTAGAGAGTTGATCCCAACACCTTTGTCACCACTTACAAGTTTGAACTAGAGCTCTTGATTACCACTGAACTTGTCATGTTGGACTCAAACCCACTGCTTAACTGGTGACAAACACCTAGGGTGTTATATCCCATGGTGATATTCACCATTTTTAGTGGATGACCTCCCCACAGCACTTGCATGGCACATACATCACTTGTAGAAGCTTCCCCATATCACTAGTAAGCCATAGAAACAAACTGCACTCAATTTGGAGCCCGGATGCCTCGGGAATCATCTTTGACATTTTTACACCCGAGCTGTTCGTCGTTTTACCGGATGGTCCGTCATTCTCGTGGACTGTCCATTGGAGCTAGTGTTCGTCCCAGTGGAATGCTCTGGCGCATGTGTTCGTCCCTAGCGGACTGTTTGCCGATTCACGGACTGTCCGTTGTACCATAGCAGCATAGCCCCAACTTGTAAAGGTCATAGAAGATGCATTTGAACTCCAAAAATTGTGAAATAAGTTTTGTTGTGTTCTTTAGAATATTCTCTATCATCTAGGCATGATCTTGACACCAAAAAGTATATCTTAATATTGACTTAACATAATGCATTCTTAGTCTAATAAATAGACAACTTATTCTCTAGGTGTCTAAGGATCATGAAACTTGTTGCACTTGCACTCATAGGAGTTGAACCACACAAGCATCCCTCATCTCTCTTGCATACTTCATCTATGTCATGCATACATACACATCTCATACAAGTGCATACAGATAGGTACGCGGTATCGGAGAGACGAAGAGATGTTCCAAGCTATGGGAACCTTGCTCTTCCAATAGGCAGGCACCCCACTATTATAAGCTCTATTTTGGATACTTATCATGTTTCATTATGAGTTATGCATTTCATGTAGCTTTGGTTAACATCTTAATGATGCTTCACTAAGTTAGAACTACTCATTAACTAATTAGAGCCTTCACTTAATCCATGGGGTTTGGAATACTTAATTGCTTACTTGGTTAGCAATGGTAGAAGTCGAGTATGAGAAGGGAACTCTTGCTTACACGAGTAGGATGCTACACCGGGTTAATTAACTTCTAAAATGAATGAGGGGATTAACTTGATTCATAGGTAATCAAATATGACTAGATTAACTATAATTCCTTATGGCAGGTCCTTCCCTATTCAAAAGAGAGTCTAAACCTTCTTCGAAAATTGATTTGCTTCCAAAATGATTTATAAACGATTTATCAAACAAAACGATTGCGAAAGGGTTTTGTTTTATAAACTCTTGACCTCTTCTAGCTTCAAACGGTATCTCCTTGAAAATGCTTTGGAAAACCCCATTTTCCTTTGCAAAGGCTTTACCCTTCAAAAGAGACTTGATTTCAAATCGTCTTCAAAACAAGTATCAAAACCTTTTGATTTGAACTCCTTTCCAAAAACAACTTGTTTCACTAAACAAAGGGTTTTTACAAAAGACTTTAGTTTCCCAAACTGGCCTCAAGGGACCAACCTCAACTTGAGATATAATCTGATGGTTACCTTGTTACTCTCTAATCTTGCGAGGGGTAAGGTCATTGTGAGTGTGGGATCTCATGTGACATAGCTCACAGAGCAGCTAAGGACGTTCATTGGGATAGTGAGTCCGAGTAAGCACCCGTACAGACCACATATCGTGGATGGGTCGACAAGACTAGTAAGTAATTGCGATCGGTTTATCCATGAAACTAGCAAGGGGGTTGGCATCGGTCGGGAATGTCCAGGACATTGACCGGGCAACCGCTCGAACCTTTCATCGAATATTCTGGCCAGATTAGGAAAAGGTTCGAGAAGGTGAGACAACCCTTATTCGGGCACGTGTATGGTGGTTCGTCTCAATCTCCTTGTGGGTATAGTTGTACACCTCTGCAGAGTTTGAAAGCCTGAAGTCCTTTGGGATGGAACCGGTTGTTCCTTCTTCTATACCCATTGTAGTGTTGATGATGATATGGCTTACCTATGATGATCACTTATGTTGTTATCATGAACTCTAATGCTAATGTTTAATTATGAATCATGAGCATGTCATTCTTTAAATGAACCTTGCGTCTTTATGCAAATGTACAAATGCCTACTAATACCTTTGCATCCACTAGATATTTTTGTGTTGGAATTAAGTCCTGCGCGTACACAATGTACTCACGATGTTGCCGTTAAGTTGTTTTGTAGGTAAAGGACATTGGCGGCCATCTCACCCCATCATTGGTGGTAAAGTGGGTGATTGTTAGGAGTCGTCCAACTTATAGTGGCGATGCCCATGGATAGGGCAACCACTACCATTCTGTGGTGTTGGCATGGTGGTAACAGCTAAATCAGATTGCTGAGCAGGCTCATTAGTACCCATGGCCACTAACGATGGTTGTTGTACCAGCTCACTACTACCCCCCTCCTGGTTATCTAGACCAATTTCCGTTGCTGTGCATTGAACATTGTCAATAGACGACCCCCCCCCCCCCCCCCCCCCACCCCACCAACTTGGTCAGCTGGGCAACTTGTCTGTTCAAGACCGATAGCAAACTCTAAGCTAAAAACCATGGTCGCGCTCCCACCCCCATTGGTTCTTCAAGACCCGAACTGTCTTGGCTATGTAATTCGTGTACACTACTCGGTGTGATAGACTAACATTCATTCCAGTCCTACAAGGGCTACCAGATTCATGACATGAAAATTTTGGGCTGATGCTTACATTGGTGTTGCTTGCAGCGCTGTTGTGGACCTTCACCAGCATCATGTTCAGCCTGTTCTCCTTGTTCTTCTCTTTTTGACCTGTTGGATCAGCATGCGCTGGCGTTGACAGCCTTGGTCTCGGCTCCTTCCTTGTTGTACCCTATAACAGGCCAGACCAGTATTGCTTCATCAAGCATCGGATCAAAACAGAAGCAGGACGCAGAAATCATCAAAGAAGTGTCAGGGAGGGTGGCCTGCTCATAGTTAATGTCAAGCTGCGGCAGGAGATCCTCACAGAAAGAGAACAAGGGGTCTGCAAAAGTAACTCGTTTTGTGCTCTTACTGTTTGGTAGAGGTGTTGGACGCCACTTTGACCTTGTAGACGAGCTTCATTAGTTCAGGCATCCAAGCCCTTGACCTATGAGATCCCCTAGCATGAAAGGAGCCCCCAGCTCCCCTAAAGTTCGAGTTGTAGCAGTCCGCAACTCTAGTAGGGTAGCGGGTGATCCTTCCCTAAGCTGAAGCTAAGGCTGTACGAAAAACTCGAAGCTCGTTAGCTCACTCGGCTCGCGGCTGGCTCGACTCAGCTCGGCTTGTTATGATAACGAGTCGAGCCGAAGGCAAGATTTTAGCTCGTTAGCTATAACGAGCCAATTCAAGCAAGCTCACGAGGCACTCGCGAGCTAAACGAGCCAAGCTTTCAGGAAAAAAAGTATCAAAACTTATATTAGTTTTTGTATTACTTCATGTCTTGCACTTTACAATTGACTGATAACAGGTCTGGATCCTATAAATGGACTGGTAACTGATCTAGATGCATTTCTTTTATATTATTATTATTCTCAAATTTTAGATAAATACAAATATTATATTTTGTGTATTTTTTATACCTGACTCGCGAGCTTAACGAGCCAGCTCGAGCTTTTAACGAGCCGAGCCGAACTGGCTTTCTGGCTCGTTAGGATAACAAGCCGAGCCGAGCTAGCTCGTTATCTTAACGAGCCAGAACGAAGCTGAGCCGAGCCGAGCAACCTTGTTATCCAGCCTTAGCTGAAGCACTCCTGTGATGACCCAAGCGGTCTTCATCATCATCATCCCTCCTGTGATGTCCATGGCCATCACGGCCACGGCCCTCATGCTGACGTCCGCTTGCCCTGACGCTTGCGGTTAGGCTGTCCACTAGGGCCCCCATTGCCCCTGACGAAGGAGAGGTCCTCAACAGTCGCCACGTGCGGTAGGATGCGATATGTCAGCCCATGTTTGATGTCGGTGGGAGGGTCACGGTGGACTAGAGCCTATGGGATGTCAACGGGCGGCTGCTCTGCATCAGGATCAGTAATGGTGAGCCAAACCTCAGTCAGGATCTTGCAGGGGTCCGAGCACCAAGCCCAGAGGTCGAACGTCCTGGTCCTCTCCTTGCGCCTAGGGTGCTCCTCCACATAGTGGATGGCACATTCCTTGCCCAATACCTTCTCAGCAACCTCCAAGCTCCATGCGTGTAGAGGGATCCCTCTCGATGCACGCGTAGGCCCGAAACTCCATGTGGGCGTCGACGGCTTCTCTGGACTCGTCCCATGGTGCGAAGTTGTAGGTGCGGGCACTGCTGACGATGTAACGCTGCCTGACCGCTCTCTGCATGTTGCGAGGGTCGCTGAAGATCACAAGATACTGCTCGGGGTAGTGCTTGACGACCTGAAGATCCATGACGCCCAGGTGCATCTAGGTGCAGATGGCGTCGACGACGTGGTGGACCTCGGTGTCGTGGCTGTTCTCCTTCAGCCAGCAGATGGCGGCCTTGCCTACCAGCTTGTCACGGCGGTGCTCGATGGCACCCGTGGCCGAGATGCAGATCCTCTCCCCGACCGGCCTGGCCCTCGGATCTCCAGGGTACGCCATCGGGCTCGGCCCCCGCAGGACTTCAAGATAGGAGCCACGGTCTTCCTCACGCACCGGTGGTGTCTGGCCAAAAGGACTGTGGGAGGTGGGCGGATTGTTGAGCGTGGAGTGGAGGCTTTAAATCTGTTGGAGCAGTAGAGAGACAAAGACATTTGAATGCATGACGACTGCTATGCTAAGGGCAGTTCCAATGATGTATTGACGATGATTTCTATCCTCATTAAATGACTTGCCACGTAGACAAAACGCTGACATGGCAACATAATTAATGAAGAAAGAGAGTAAAAATCCTAGAAATGGTTTCCTCACGAAGAAATCAGGTCTTCTCTTGACCCAATGCACCAAAAAAACCATAAAATCGCTATTGGGGAAAAACCACCAGTTTTCAGGGGACTCGTGCCACACTCCCATTAGAGAAAGAAGATAGAGTTGGGAGAAAGAAAAAGAAAATAATTATTACTCATAGAAATTATGGGTTGAAAAACAGTACTTTTTGGTACGGTATCATATGTTATAGAAACTGCTGGCTTCTTTCGTTGGTCTTCATGTCTTGCTTGTTAGTCTGCAACAGCGTCTGGATATCTTGGGCCAGGTCTATAAGGATTTGGATCTTGGCAGCGAATCCTGCTTCTGCGAGTAGTCGATTTCCCCATCTACCGCGGAATCGAAGAGATGAATGCTCTGGCAGCAATGGGGATCTGGGTTAGTGGCGCTCTGGTTTGGAAGCTTGGGTGCCTCACTCGGTGGGGAAGGAGCTTGGGATTGGCCGCTAGGTAGTGGATCTGATGCCAGCGGACGCGGATCTGGTGGCTGATTTACGGGATCTGGTGCAGGAAGCCGCCTGTTTGGTTGGCTGGCTCGTATCGTTGCTGGTTCAGTGAAGAAGTACTGCTGGCTGGTTTGTGTAAGAGGAAAATACTGTTTCGGTTGGAAATTTACGATCGTTTACGATAAGCCACAGTCAAACGAACAGACTAGTGGTGGCTCGTCGCCGTCGGGGGGAGTGGGAGGGGTGGGAGACGGAGCGAGAGCCATAACTTATTTACGAGAAAGGGTATCACAACATCTGTTAGATATCAAGTTCATAGCTACGTGTGATCAGATTGATGGATTTACAAAGCCACTCTCCCTCAGGCGCCTTCAAAAATTTCGACACAATCTCAACTTGGGAAGTTGTGATTGAAGGGGACTATTAGAAATATCTTCATCACGTAATCCTTATCTGGACTGGGTCTGTTAGTGAAGTGCATGCCACTGTTGTAGTTAGTGAAGTTCATGTTGTTGTTGTAGTTAGAGGGATTTAGTCCAGAAGCTTGTACGCCACATGTAGAGGGTTGTTCTCTACTATAAATAACAAAGGTGCGGTACGAGAGGCTTCAACGCTTCCTAACCAAATGATGTATTTTGAGACACGTGAATAGCTTGCATGTGAAGATTGAAAAGCGCTAGTATGTTTTGCTTTTATAATAAGATATATAAGTATAAATATAGAGATTAACAAGTGCGCGGCCAGTATATAATTAAATAGAGGTGACATTATTGAACTTTCTGCTGCGACTAGTTGGAGCAAGAAACTATTTATATATGTTGAGTTCATGCTGATCTAGTCACACTCCATATATTCCATATCTTGACGGATCACATTGCTTCATTGTGCCGCTATTAGTCTATTACCAGTACTAGTGAATCGATCCCTGATAAATTAAGGTGCTAGCAACAGCTCCGCCGGGAAAGCTCTCATGGTCGCCCACAAGTCATAATTGCATCCCACCCAAGAAAAGGACGGACAACATACGTTGATGGATCAACCCCTGGCCTCTCTCTCTCTCTCTCTCTCTCTCTCACAGTAGTATCATTCTGGACAGAAAGAAGAGAAAGAATTATATTAACCATTCATCATCAACCATACATTTTGCTAACCATTTTTCTATATCTATAAATTAGAGTCGTGTCATCGTATTGTTATGGTTTATACTCAAACCTAATCTATCTGTCTAAAGAAGAAAATGTTCCACTTCATCGGCTCATGACACTGACCGAAAAAGAGTAGTTTTTGTTATTTGGAAACTATTAACAGAGAATTTTCTCACATACAGAATATTGAATTTTGAATTAAGAAAACCTCACAACTTGCAAAATATGCTCTAGCTACTTTCAAGTTGTCTTGGTGCAGTACTACAGAAATAAGATGCATCCACAGTCATACTATTGAATTTTTTTATTTGTTATTCTTCTCCATAGTAGTTGTGGTGCTCTGTTTCTATTAATCTTTCATGTTCATGAAAACAAAACATATAAAACATATAGTTAATTAATTGTAATCAGCGATGATGCAAATTGCAGGCATTAAGCACCGCAATTTTAGTTTTGAGGATACGCAATATGTCCCAACATGTACCATATTTTTGTCCTTGTCTTCCTGTAGAAAAAAATTGTAATATGTTAATTGTGATTTGTGCCAACACATTTCAGTTATTTGTCTTTGTCCTTCTATAGATAAAAAATGTAGTATGTTAACTGTGATTTGTGCCAACACAGATCATATTTTTGTCTTTGTCTTTCTATGGAAAAAATTATAATATGTTAACTGTGATTTGTGCTAGCACACACCATATTTTGGTCCTTGTCCTTTTCATAGGAAAAAAATTATTTTTTGTGATTTGTGCCGATAAATTTGTTTTTGTGTTTCTATAGAAAAAGTTGTAGTCTGTTCATTGTGATCTAGTGCATGCCCACACCAAATTTTTGTTCCTTGTCGTTTTATAGAAAAAAAATTATTTCTTGTGATTTATGCTAACACAACTTTTCCTTTTTTTATTGTGATTTGTGCTTAACCAAGCCAAGTTTTTCTCCTTGTTCTTTCATAGAAAAAAAATTATCTCTTGTGATTTGTGTTAACACTTCATGAACTTTGTTAATTCTAATTTGTGCCAAGTTTATCTTTGTTCTATAATTTATTTACAATAGAAATATAGCAAATGCATAACAGATATATTTGTAATTTTAGTTGAGGATTGCTGAGTGGTGTGGCTGTAGAATTCTCTTTTGCTCTTTGTGTTTCTAGCCTTTTAGACCACATCTCATTGATCAATGGCACAAATATTGAAATCAATGAAAAGATTGGTGCTGCTAGTGTATTCAGCCAGGAGTGTAAGAGTGTTGTTTGTCAATATGGACAACAAATCGTACATCTGTTGCAGAAAGGACAGCATGATGCTTGTCTTTTAGCCAAGGAATGGAGAGGTGGCAGGGCTGCCAGCTTTAACATCATTCCTAGCAGCACTGGTGCTACCAAGGTATATGATAAAACTTATAATGTTGTATACAGTGAAATCTGTATTGGTTGTTTCCACAAACTAGTAATCAGTTAGTGGTGCTATGTTTTTTCATTTGTGCCAATATATACCTTTTTTGTCCTTGTCCTTTCATAGAAAAAATTGTCTCTCGTGATCTGTGCTAAGACATGTTGAAATCTATTTTTGTGATTTGTGCCAATATACATCAAGTTTTTGTCCTTATCCGTTCATAGAAAAAATTGTCTCTTGTGATATGTGCTAAAACATGTTGAAATCTATTTTTTTTTTTGTGTGATATGTGAGTAGCTGTTTTTATGCTTAGCTTATCCTGACTTAAGATAACTTGCTATTTGTTTTCATGAACTCATAATATTTTAGTCGCCAGTGCTTTTGTTCCACTCTAGGAAATCATTTCTTAGATTTCTTATGCCTCCAGCGAAATGTGCCTGTGTCAGGCACATTTTATGTGTTTTAGCATCTCTGTGTTTATACTACATCTCTATGTTTTAGCATTATCGACTTGCAGATCAGTTAAGCCTCTGTAAATGGTTTTTGAGGTGCTAGCAGACTTCTCTGAATGTTTTGTTAAATTCCTAGTTCTATTCTTTATCAGCTTGGTCAAGCAATAGTACCCATGCCCAGTAGAAAAGGGATGTGGTGTAGGAGCTACTGAATGTTCTATACAGACCATGAAACGTCAGTTGCATCTGTGTATGTCATGGAAAAAAGGCAAGTCTGTCTCTCTTGTATAAATATTTACAGTCATTCTAGCTGATTTGATGATCTAAGTGCATTTTTTTTTTTGCCAGGTGACTTCAAGGCCAACCACAACAATCCTAATGACCTATCACATCCTGCATGATAACATAGGATTTAACCCTGATGACCTGCAGGAGGTGGTGCATTCGTTGTCGTATGTGTAAGTATACCAAGCATAGGCTCGAAAAAAACTTAGTGTTCAGTTGTGATTTTTGTATGTTTGAGCAACAGCTCACCGTGTCCATGTATTTTTATTATGATTTGTGCTAGCACACAACACCCTGGCATCATACTGACTATTTTTAGGATATGAGAGCAGAGTATCCCATCTTTGCTAAATTTTACACATATGTAGGTAAATTCTTCTTCGCCTTCTGTTAGGTTAGTGTTCACTGTATATCTCCTAAACCTCTGAACCTCGTGAATCTTGTTACTTTAGTAAGTATTTCTGCATCATAATTGATGTTCCTACTGTGCATCTCTGTCATTGTAACAAATAGAACTTACATCTAACAAACAGATCAGGTCTACGTGGGCCTTTTTTGTCTGATAGAATTAGTGTGCTAGCTTCTCCTAAAACACATGTTTTTTCCCCTTTTGTAATTTGTGTGTTTTTTAGACATCCAACAACCATGTGCTAGCTTCTCCTAAAATATATTTTTTTATCTGTTGAAATTCGTGTGTTTTTTAGACAGCCAACGCTAGCTTTGGCTAAAACACACGGTTGTACAGTAGATAGACTCTATAATTAAATAAAGGTGACATTATTTAACTTTCTGCTACGACTAGATGGAGAAAGAAAGTATTTATATATGTTGAGTTCATGCTGATCTAGTCACACTCCATATATTCCATATCCTTGACGGATCACATTGCTTCATTGTGCCGCTATTAGGTTATTACCAGTACTAGTGAATCGATCTATGATAAATTAAGGTGCTAGCAACAGCTCCGCCGGGAAAAGCTCTCATGGTCGCCCACAAGTCATAATTGCATCCCACCCAAGAAAAGGACGGACAACATACGTTGATGGATCAACCCCTGGCCTCCCTCTCTCTCTCTCTCTCAGTATCATTCTGGACAGACAGAAGAGAAAGAATTATATTAACCATTCATCATCAGCCATACATTACGCGCGTCCAGCATGGATGATGCAGCAACAAAGAAGGCGTACATCATCGCCATCGTCGTGCAGATAATCCTGGCGGGGATGTCGGTGATATCCAAGGCGGCATTCGATGCAGGGCTGAGCACCTTCATCTTCGTCTTCTACCGCCAGGCGGCCGGCTCCATCCTCATGCTGCCTCTTGCCCTCATTCTCCAAAGGTGAAGAGACTACAAGCTCCTATTTTATTACAACCACAACGAACCCCTATAGCTAGATATATACTAAGTTAATCTGTTGGTTCTCATCTCCAATCCTCAGGAAGAATGCACGTTCAATGCCGTTTGGGTGGCTGCTGAAGCTCTTCCTGTGTGCCTTAGTGGGGTATGTGTACATGTACCTCAAGATCACCGTATGTATAGTATATTCAATTGCCTTGGAGCTAGCTGTGTTTTGTCGACCTGTTAGCAGGCATCTCGACATATGCATTTACATGTGTTGCTGAATTAATTAGTTCCATAGTCTCTGTTTCATTCGTTCAAACTAGAAGCAAATTAACGTAAGGCATCCATATATGCATAACTACTTTTTTTCTGCACGTACTCTTCACATATTTCCAGTAACACACTGAGCTTGAGCCTGTACAATGTAAGCCTCAAGTTCACATCTGCAACCGTGTCTGCAGCAGCAGGCAACTCCATGCCTGTCTTCACCTTCTGCTTGGCGCTGCTACTCAGGTCGTACAAAAGTACACGTACTATCTACCAAGCGATGATTGAACAGCTAGCTAACTGATTTCACTTGACATATGAATATATAGCATATATGTTGGCATTGCCAAAGGCTTTATTATATTTGCATGCATGGCAGGATGGAGGTGGTGAAGCCGAGGAGCGCCTCCGGCATAGCTAAGCTATCCGGTGTAGCCCTCTGCCTTGCCGGCGTCTTCGTCATTGCCTTCTACTACGGCCCAGCGCTTAGCCCTGTCAACCATCACCGCGCCTTCACCGCCAACGCCTCGGCCTCCGCCGGCAGTGCGAATAACTCGTCATCAAACAGTAGATGGATCGAAGGGACGTTTCTCATGGTCCTCGCCAACGTGGCATGGTCCCTGTCCATCGTCTGGCAGGTCGATCCTGGCCTTTCACTGTCGTCAATGCATATGCTGATATGCGTGCATGAATTTCAGATGTTCAGAACTGCGTACTATGTAGTATGCACTAGGAGTACGTAGCTACAAACTGCAACGTTTTCCGTCGCTGCAGGCTGCGCTGCTGGAGGAGGTGCCCAACAGGATGCTGGTGGCCACGGCGCTCTGCGTGTTCAGCGCCGTGCAATCGTTCGTCGTCGCAGTGGCGACCGAGAGGGACCTGTCCAGGTGGCGACTCCATCTCGACGCCAGCCTGCTCTCCGTCGTCTATGCTGTAATTATAATCCCTACTTACCTTATTACGGGCACGCATTTATTTCGACTCCAATATATATATGGGGTATCAACAAATTTATTTATATTATACCAGGGGTTCGTGGTGACAGGAGTCACCTACTACCTTCAAGCATGGTGCGTGGTGATCAAAGGCCCCGTCTTCTTTGCTGTCTGGACACCTCTATGCTTTGTCCTCACAATATTCAGTTCGTCCTTCTTCTTGGGAGAAATCGTTCGCCTCGGCAGGTAACTGAAGCAAACTTTGTAAACTATTAATGAAGAGTTTAATTATGTTGACTGTATGTAATTTGGATGAATTTATATTATTGGACCAGCTAATCTCTTTTTGCTGATGAGCATAGCGTTGTTGGTGGAATCCTGCTAGTTGGAGGCCTTTACAGCGTGCTGTGGGGTAAAAACAAGGAGAGTAAGGTTGCGGCGTCAAGTAGTGAGGTGAACATGACGGCCGATTGCACACTAGATGTAGATGACGAGGAGCACAAGAAACCAAACAAGTACGGGCTGGAGGAAGCAACATCGTCCGCTTTAGCAGGTGAACAAGTCTGATAGATGCATGGATCATTATTGAGGCGGTCATGCTATATATATGTTCGTGTCGTGGATCACCGGCAATGTCGCCGGTGAACTTTGGATTGCGCACCCAAGAACAAAATGACCTCGATTTTTTTGGGTGCTGCTAAAACACTTGGTAGTGTTTTCTGCTACATTGGGTGCTAATTCAAAGGAAAGCAATGGCAGCTAGTTTGCCCATAATTGTGTTCTAGGTCTTTGCTTATAATTCCATGAAAAGTTGAGGTGAAACACTTAGACCTAAGGAGAGAGAGGATAATAGGGATTTTTGTGAGAGGTTGCATTTGCCCTATTGTATTTATAGAGGAGATGGCATGATGCAATCTTCCTTCCAACTCTTATTAGTTTACAAAATACAAATACGTCCTTAGCCTTTATAACTTGCAACTTTTTACCAGAGCAGGATATAACTTGCCATAGCTTGACCTCCAATAGTAGCCCCTTAGCTATTAGATCATAGCTGGTACAACAAAACTTAGTCGCTAAAACATAGAGAAAAAAGGCGTAAAGATACAACTCTTTGCTCATGAGGATCTTCCTTATGGTCGTTTAGTGTATACGTCTTATTAAAAACTCCATCCCAAAAACCCGATAAGAAAAAAGAGCATGGAAAAAGGGAGAACATATATGGCATGAAGCTAACTATACAAAGGCTATGTGTGGATGCCATAACTATCTTGGGTGCAAGCATAACTTTGATGGCAAAGGTCTGAAGGGTTTGCTTTGAGGACTTAAGCTTATCACTAACAAAGGTGAATTCCACCCGTTCTCCTGGATCACTTTGCTACATAGTCTTGATCGCCTTGTACTCTCAAATCTCTCATATAGGATTCTTCTGAGCTTCACCTTCAAGTTGTTCGGACCTTCACTTTAAATTTTCTTGATCGCATTGAGGTCTTCACACTTATGAGATCATCCCTCCATAGTCGTATTAGTGTAACTAGTCGACTCAATAATCGTGGCCGAAGCAGTCGATCTAACAAACGTAGTCAAATATTGTCCAAGCCCCTCAAGCTGGTGCAGGCAGGTGGGGTGAGTCGAAGTGGCTGTCGAACAAGGTTGTAGGCAACGCGGTTATCACAGTGAACGTAAGTGAAGTAGCTATCATAGTTGATGGAGCTTGCCTCCTTCGCTCACAAGTGTCGAGCAAGACATGTCCACCATGTAAGATTGGCTCTCCAATGCAAACCTCCTTAGCCCCTCTTGTATAGTGCTTGTGAATGGAAGACGGACTCATGGGTAAGATGAGGTTCTAGACATGTCGTAGGTGATGGTGAGATTCTTGAGCTGAAGGTGACAACAAAATATAGTTGAAGTTGACGCCAAAGCTAATGGAGATCCCCTCCGGTGCCAAAGGCAATAGCAAGGCAGAGTTATAGTCCACATGGGTGCTAATGGCGAGTCCCTCAAACTGAAGGTGATGGTGAGGCTAAGATGAAGTAGATGCCGAAGCTAATGGTGATCCCCTTGAGCGATTACGATGAGGTGGAGGTGAAGTGGAAACCGAAGATTGGCATCGGTGCAACGATTTTGACCTCTTCTTTTCATCTATTCAATGGCAAGGACTAATTTCTCCAACACATTGTTCGGGTGGTGACGGATTATGTAAGTCTACATTATTAATTTAGGAGTTTTCCCGGTTGATGTTTTTCGGTGAATACTAGATATTGATGCCAGCAGCGAGTAGCTTTTGCGATCTTCAAAGCCTTGTATGCCAAGGGTAGTTTTCCCCATCAAAGCGTATTGCACGAATAAAGGAAGAAGATTATTAGTTTGCTCATTAATGTACTTTTAGTTTCTAGAAGTTATTTTTTGTCAAATTGAGTGTCTTTATTATTAAAAAAAGACGGAAAAGTTTGGGAAGTGCTATGGTGTTGTGGCTGCCGCATCCTATTTTTCATGGGAAGAGGAGGGGTTTCCCCTACTCCAAATATTAAAACTAAGAGCTCAAGTTTACATCAGGCTGTTCATGAAACAAAAAAAAAAGGAAATAAAAAAGATTAACAGGATTACACATGATCGTCAAACCATTGAACTATAGCAGTGTGATATTTTGACTTAATTTGCTCTAAGAGTAACCATAGCAAATTCCTTTCGTTGGCAGTGCTGAGTTGTTGGCTGAACACCTCTAAAGATTTGGTCATTTCGAGAAGATCAAAATTATATTTCCCCGAAGAATGGCAATGCGAGTTGGCTTCTGAGGCTTTAGAGAATCCCAAAAGCCTTAGCAAGGGGAGGGATCTGCAGGTTAATCAAGGCCCAACAGGAGACTACAAAAGGGCATGGACTTTCAATATGGATCCCAATGAAGTGATCCATCTGCGTGCGTCCAATGACGTGCTTATTTATATGGAAGTGGCTAATGCACGGCCGGCCGTAATATAGTGCTTTTGCACGGCCCTACCGTTTTTAGTAAAAATACAATTATTAGATACCTTTTTTGGCAAGATGGTAACTAACGCTGGCTTGTTGGCATGCCTGAAGGAAAAATTTTCCTGCCCTCGCGGCTTGCACGGCCCAGACCCAGATACGACCAGGGGGGGGGGAAGGCAAATCAGCCCCCGTCATGCGCTTTAATGTACTACATGTATATGTTCACAAAAAGGACAATCTATTTATAAAAAACACATTTGCATCTGCAATTTTCTAGATCAACACTATACATCTAGTCCCTAGGAAAAAGTAACATGGCCTACATCTTGCTTCTCAGTATATGGCCTGCATCCTGCATGTTATACAAGGATAACATGTGTCGTAATTTTGTTGCTGGATGGAGATAAATATGTTGCCCATTTGAGAAGACTATTGATCCTGGAGCCTATATCGGTGATGAGCAGGTTGCTGCTGGTAAATTTTGTATTGGATTGCAATTTCTTGGGCAATTGAAGTTTGTCGTTCGTTAGGCAACAATGTCTTCCTAAATAAACAATTTATGTATTCTGAAAAAGCAAGTATAGTGTCTGTTCATTTGCAACCCACAGCCCCACCCCCATCCCCGGTTTATTTGCAAAAAAAAATAGAGATTCGATTAAAAGACGCAAGTGCCTAACTGACGTGGATCTAAAATCCAACCGAATCATCCTCCAAAATAATTTCCTCTCTCACCACATATGTACTTATTTACATATATTGCACACATCCTACCTGCTTTGTGCCTTGTACTTGATCTCCCCCTACTAGATAACTTGGAACCTGCAATGTAAAAACAGAAAAAACAAAGAGATTAGAGAAGAATGATATAAAATTGCCTAATGATTTGCATTATTTTGCCTTGATCTTGCCACAATATTGTCTGGTCAGAGTACATTTAGTTGCCTATTCCCAATGAAGTTTAGTAACTAATCAATGCACATGTGACATCACTACTAGAGAACAGACTTTAGAACGATATTCTAATTTAGCATTAGCCTCGGCATTTTTTGCCCCCGGGACTAAATGACCCTTTAGTCCCGGTTGGTAATACCAACCGGGACTAAAGGTCCTTGCCCAACGGTCGTCCGCGGGGCAGAGATCTTTAGTTCCGGCTGGTATTACCAACCGGGACTAAAGGTTTATCCTTTAGTCCCGGTTGTACTAACCGGGACTAAAGCTTTTAGTCCCGGTTTGGGTGATGCCCCGGGAATAAAGATTAATCTTTAGTCCCGGTTTGGACCCCTAACCGGGACTAATTATCCCGGCCTATAATTTAGCTCAGTTCTTCCTCCCCGAGCCCGAGCCATTCTATTCAAACTCACTGCCTCTGTTCTTCAGCTTGCTGTTGTTCTTGCTCTCTCCCCCTCTATTGGTGTTGCTCTTCGATTTTGGAGGTAACAAACTTAATCCTCTTATGTTTTATCAGTAGCTTATCTTATTTTGCGATGTAGATGCATGTGTAACTTTATATGTTGGACTTTATTATGATTTTATATGTCATTTTTAGCTCAAAATGACATGATGATTTGCATATATGTTTGGATAAACAAAAGTTAAATTAGTTCATCAAAATCACGCCTCGCTCGTCCTCGCTGGACCACGCGCCATCCTCGTCCCCGGTGGCTTACTGTGATCTTAGAATTAATTTTTCCATGAAATGAAAAACTTAGAAAATTGTAGAAAATCCGTACTAGTTGAACTTGCGGACCGTGTTCAGCTCGGCAAGCATGTTCTCTGCCAGAGCGGTAACGGACGTCAAGGAGGAGCTTTGATTCTACGAGGGAGAGCGGCAACGGTCGTGGAAGACCGTGTTCTCTTTCTCGTAGAATCGGAGCTCTTCCTTGGCCTAAGTACGGTGCCGTCCGGTGGAGAAATGCTCAGCCGAGATGATCACGTAAGCAAGGTCAACTAGTACGGATGGTTATTTATTGAAACATATTTTTGAGCTATAATTTGATGGATATTTGATAACTTCAGACCTACAAATGTCATCTACAAATGTTACTATCCTCGGCAACCTAAACGCCCACGAGCTCGCCGATATCGAGCAGGTCACTTAGAATTATTTTTTCCATGAAATGAAATACTTAGAAATCATGCCTTTTATTTTTTAGAATTAAATTTTCCATGAAATGAAAAACTTAGAAAATAGTTAGAAAATTGTAGAAAATCCGTACTAGTTGAACTTGTGGACCGTGTTCAGGTCGGCGAGCATGTTCTCTGCCGAGAGGTAACGGACGTCAAGGAGGAGCTTTGATTCTACGAGGGAGAGCGGCAACGGTCGTGGAAGACCGTGTTCCCTTTCTCATAGAATCGGAGCTCTTCCTTGACTAAGTACGGTGCCGTCCGGTGGAGAAATGCTCGCCGAGTTGATCACGTAAGCAAGGTCAACTAGTACGGATGGTTATTTATTGAAACATGTTTTTGAGCTATAATTTGATGGATATTTGATAACTTCAGACCTATAAATGTCATCTACAAATGTTACTATCCTCGGCAACCTAAACGTCCGTGAGCTCGCCAATATCGAGCAGGTCACTTAGAATTATTTTTTCCATGAAATGAACTACTTAGAAATCATGCCTTTTTTAGAATTAAATTTTCATGAAATGAAAAACTTAGTAAATAGTTAGAAAATTATAGAAAATCCGTACTAGTTGAACTTGCGGACCGTGTTCAGCTCGGCCAACATGTTCTCTGCCGAGCAGTAACGGACAGTCAAGGAGGAGCTTTGATTCTACGAGGGAGAGCGGCAACGGTCGTGGAAGACCGTGTTCCCTTTCTTGTAGAATCAGAGCTCTTCCTTGGCCAAGTACGGTGTCCGTCCGGTGGAGAAATGCTGGCCGAGATGATCACGTAAGCAAGGTCAACTAGTACGGATGGTTATTTATTGAAACATGTGAAATCCATACTAGTTTTGTTTAAATATATCATTTTAGAAAATATGAAATTTACACTAGTTTGCAAAAATAAGTATAGAAAGTAGATGACAACTGGTACCGGATCCTCGGCCTCTTATTCGGTTGCGAAACGACTGAGGCCAGAACTCCCTCTCATTATCTGCGGCAAGTGTAAGCAGAAGATTGTGATGGAGTACCGAGTCAAGAGACAGGGACCCAACAAGGATTGTGTTTTCTACAAGTGCCCGGATCGCGATGTGAGTTTCTTACGCATTTTATAATTATGGCTAATTGACCTACTTTTCTTGAATATTTTTGACTAAATATTTTTTGGCTTTAATTTCAGTGGAAGGGCAATGGATGCGATGGTTGGTACTAGGAGGAAGATTATGCTACATACGTGTAGAATTTGGGTGCACTTGAGGTAGCGGCTGCTGCTGATGAGGCAGTGAGCCAGCAGGAGAAGCTTATTGATATTCAACAGAAGAATGATTTATCTGTTTTAGTTGCGTACGATCACGAAATAATTATGTTACTGAAGTGTATTGTAGTTTTAGTTTGTTTAGTTATAGTTGGGATTGCTTATGTTGTAGCCAGGCTTAGTTAATTAATCAACCGTATGTGTGTCATTTATGTTGTATAATAAAATACTTAATTATGTTCAAAGTTTTCATAATTTGTCGTGTAATACAGATTATGTCACGCCATTGGATGTACAATGCCGATCGCCGCTCCTAAGACTTTATTGAGGACTTGCACTATTTCTTAGGTGTGGCCGAGGCAAATAAGCGGGATGGTTTCATGTGCTATCCATGTGCCCTATGTAAGAATTTAAAGGAATATTCAAGCTCAATGAGTCTTCATTCACATTTGCTTAAGTCAAGTTTCATGTCAAACTATATATGTTGGACTAAGCATGGAGAAAGCGGGGTCATGATGGAAGAAGGTGAAGGAGAAGATTTAGACATTGATGACATTATTGCTCAGTATGGTGCCTTTGATGATACTACAATGGGGGGAGATGAAGAAGTGGTAGCGGTAGAAGATGATCTCGGTGATGCTCTTAGCGATGCCATTCGTGATGCACAACAAGAATGGGAAAGTGAAAAAGAGAAAGTTAAGTTCGAGCGCATGCTTGAGGATCATAGGAAGTTGCTATACCCGACGGCCGAAGAGGGGCAAAAAAAGCTGGGTACAACACTGGAATTGCTACAGTGGAAGGCAAAGAATGGTGTATCCGACAAGGTATTTGGGAATTTATTGAACCTCATAAGAAGATGCTTCCAAAGCCAAATGAATTGTCCACCACTACGTACGAAGCAAAAAAAGGTTGTCTGCCCTTTGGGATTAAAAATCTAGAAGATACATGCATGTCCTAATGACTGCATCCTCTACCATGGCAATGAATACGAGAATTTGGATGAATGTCCGGTATGTAAAGCATCGCGGTATAAGATCAGGCGCGATGATCCTGGTGACGTCAAGGGTGAACAACGTCCTAGAAAGAAAATCCCTGCCAAGGTTATGTGGTATGCTCCTATAATACCACGCTTAAAATGTTTGTTCAGAAATAAAGACCATGCAAAGTTGTTACGGTGGTATAAAGAAGACCGTAAGGTAGATAATATGCTGAGACACCTAGCTGATGGGTCCCAGTGGAGAGCGGTAGACAGGGAATTTCCAGAGTTTGCAAATAAGGCTAGAAACTTAAGGTTCGCCTTAAGTACAGATGGTATGAATCCTTTTGGAGAGCAGAGCACTAGTCATAGCACTTGGCCAGTTACTCTATGTATCTACAACTTTCCTCCATGGTTATGCATGAAGCGGAAGTTCATTATGATGCCGATCCTCATCCAAGGTCCGAGGCAACCTGGCAATGATATTGATGTCTATCTGAAGCCATTAGTTGAAGAACTTCTAGTTTTATGGAACAAACCAGGTGTACATGTCTGGGATGAGTACAAACAAGAACACTTTGACCTACAAGCAATGTTGTTCGTAACAATCAATGATTGGCCTGCTTTAAGTAATCTTTCAGGTCAGACAAACAAAGGATATAATGCATGCACACATTGTTTTGATGACCTTGACAGTATATATTTGAAAAGATGTCGAAAGGTCGTGTACCTTGGCCATCGTCGATTCCTTCCTTTGAATCACCAAGTAAGAAAGAAAGGGAAGCATTTTAAAGGTAAGCTAGACCACCGGAAGAAGCCTCGTAACCGAACCGGGGAAGATGTACTCGCAATGGTCAAGGATGTGAAAGTAGTATTTGGAAAGGGACAAGGCAGTGAATCTGTTCCCAAAGATACTAAGGGACACGCACCCATGTGGAAGAAGAAGTCCATCTTTTGGGAGCTACCCTATTGGCAAGTCCTAGAGGTCCACAACGCAATTGACGTGATGCACCTGACAAAGAATCTTTGTGTGAACCTGTTAGGATTCATGGATGTGTACGGGAAGCCAAAGGATTCACTTGAAGCATGCCAGGACTTGTAGGGCATGAAAGAATGAGACAACCTTCATCCAGAGAAGATAGATGATGGACGTCATTACTTAAGTCCTGCTAGCTACACGCTTAGCAAAGAAGAGAGGGACAGCATGTTTGAATGTCTAAGCAGCATCAAGGTCCCATCGGGATTCTCCTCCAATATAAAGGGTATAATAAATGTGCTAGATAAGAAATTCCTAAACTTAAAGTCCCACGACTGCCATGTGCTTATGACGTAATTGCTTCCAGTTGCTTTAAGAGGAATTCTACCTCCACATGTACGTCTAGCCACCGTGAAGCTATGTGCATTCCTCAATGCAATTTCTCAGAAGGCAATCAATCCAGTGGAACTAGCTACTCTACAGAATGATGTGGTTCAATGTCTTGTCAGCTTTGAGTTGGTGTTCCCTCCATCCTTCTTTAATATCATGACACACATCCTAGTTCATTTGGTGAAGGAGATTAGTATTCTTGGATCTGTGTTCTTACATAACATGTTCCCCTTCGAGAGGTTTATGGGAGTCTTGAAGAAATATGTGAAAGTCCGTTCTAAGCCTGAAGGAAGCATCGCCTAGGGCTATGGAACAGAGGAGGTCATTGAGTTATGTGTTGACTTTATTCCTGACCTTGCCCCGATTGACGTTCCCGAATCACAACATGAGGAGAGACTCAGTGGTAAAGGAACTTTAGGGAAGAAAACATATATCGGCATGGAAGACGATTATTTCAATAAAGCACACTACACAGTTCTTCAGAACTCGTCATTGGTGCATCCATACATCGAGATACATAAGGAGTTCTTACAATCCAAGTTTCCAGGGAAGACTAAAGCTTAGATTAGGCGTCAGCACATGGAAAGTTTCAGTGGTTGGTTGCGAAAAGAATGTCAAGGAGATGACAATATTGATGAGCAACTATATTTGTTGGCTAGGCAGCCATCGTGGCATATCCTCACGTACCAAGGGTACGAGATAAATGGGAATACATTTTACACAGTTGCCCAAGATAAAAGGAGCACCAATCAAAATAGTGGTGTTCGCATAGATGGCACAGATCCAAATAGGAATATACAAACATATTATGGCCGCATAGAAGAGATATGGGAACTAGACTACGCACCTAATTTTAAAGTCCCTTTGTTCCAGTGCCAATGGGTGAAGCTGACCGGAGGAGGGGTAACAATCGACAAAGAGTATGGAATGACAATAGTGGACCTCAACAATATTGGGTACAAAGAGGAACCATTCATCCTTGCTGCCGATGTGAGTCAGGTGTTCTATGTGAAAGACATGTTTACAAAATCAAAGAGAGGAAAAAACGAAGACATCAACTCAATGAGGGATGAGCCAAAGCGCCACATAATTCTTTCTAGGAAAATAAATATAGTGGGAATTGAAGACAAGTCCGACATGTCAGAAGATTACGAAAGAAATGTTCGAATTCCACCATTCATAGTGAAGAAAGATCCAAGCATCATGTTAAATGATGAAGACACTTCATGGTTACGACAAGATCATAACCAAGGGTCATACGTCAAGAAGAAATTCACTGATGTGCCCGCATGATACAACGATGCATGTTTAATATATTATGTTTTAGAGACGGATATTATGTAATATGTTATGACTTCACAATTGTAGATCTTGCTGAGATGATCAAACTTGGTATTCAGAGTTTTTTCATCTGAGGTCATTTAGTGTCTCATTTGAGCAAGTTTGACCAAGTCAAATTTGGTCAAATAAAAAAGCAACACTTTGACTCTAGTATTATGAACTCTAAATGACTTCAAATTGAAAAGTTTTGAATACCAAGTTTATTAAACTCAAAAAGATCTACAATTGTTGTTTTGGTCAACTTTCCATTTGAGAAAGTTTGGACGGTTCAAATTTATGATTTTTATATTTCGACGCCTACAAACTAGTTTTTGGGACCCTAGATTATCTCAAATTGAAAAGTTTTGAATACCAAGTTTGTTAAGCTCATCAATATCTACAATCCTTATATAGGCCATTTTTTCATTTGAGAAAGCTTGAACAAAATATAGTTCAAATTTCACAAGTGTGTGACATAGTTTTAGAAAGTCTATGAGATTCAAGAAGTTGTGACTAGTGTTTGATAAAAAATTCTCAAATGGGAAAATGAGCTATGTAACAATTGTGGATTTTGTTGAGATGATCAAACTTGGTATTCAGAGTTTTTTCATCTGAGGTCATTTAGTGTCTCATTTGAGCAAGTTTGACCAAGTCAAATTTGGTCAAATAAAAAAACAACACTTTGACTCTAGTATTATGAACTCTAAATGACTTCAAATTGAAAAGTTTTGAATACCAAGTTTATTAAACTCAAAAAGATCTACAATTGTTGTTTTGGTCAACTTTCCATTTGAGAAAGTTTGGACGGTTCAAATTTATGATTTTTAAATTTTGACGTCTACAAACTAGTTTTCGGGACCCTAGATTGTCTCAAATTGAAAAGTTTTGAATACCAAGTTTGTTAAGCTCATCAATATATACAATCCTTATATAGGCCATTTTTTCATTTAAAAAAGTTGTAGAACAAAAAATACTACATTTTCTTTATTTTTATAGGTTCAACAAAAATTTTCTGTCAATTTTGGTCAAAAACCAAGAAAAAATTGAAACATTGACGTTACAATAATGTGAAAATAAATTTTCTATCGAATAATATTAGTTTTATTAATTTTGAGTTACAAATATATTTTTGCATTAACAAAATACTTAGTATTAGTAACATTTATATTCTATATTCATAAAAGAAATTAAAAACTTTAGGTTACAAAATTTTCCTATTTACAATAAATAATTAGTTAATCAATAGTATTTTTAAAATAAATATTGCAAAGTATTAAAGTTGCTATGGAATTAATTGATTAACCTAGTATTAAACAAAATTAAAATCCCAGGCCTTTCCAATTACGCTGGCGGGTTGCCAAAATTTGAGGCCTTCAGTCCCGGCCCAGGCCAAGAACCCGGACTAAAGGGTGGGCGGCAATTTCGGTGCCCGTCCAAAAATACCTTTAGTCCCGGCTGGTAAGACCAACCGAGACTAAAGGGTTGGACCTTTAGTCCCGGTTGGTCTTACCAGCCGGGACTAAAGCTTATCCTGACTTAAGATAACTTGCTATTTGTTTTCATGAACTCATAATATTTTAGTCGCCAGTGCTTTTGTTCCACTCTAGGAAATCATTTCTTAGATTTCTTATGCCTCCAGCGAAATGTGCCTGTGTCAGGCACATTTTATGTGTTTTAGCATCTCTGTGTTTATACTACATCTCTATGTTTTAGCATTATCGACTTGCAGATCAGTTAAGCCTCTGTAAATGGTTTTTGAGGTGCTAGCAGACTTCTCTGAATGTTTTGTTAAATTCCTAGTTCTATTCTTTATCAGCTTGGTCAAGCAATAGTACCCATGCCCAGTAGAAAAGGGATGTGGTGTAGGAGCTACTGAATGTTCTATACAGACCATGAAACGTCAGTTGCATCTGTGTATGTCATGGAAAAAAGGCAAGTCTGTCTCTCTTGTATAAATATTTACAGTCATTCTAGCTGATTTGATGATCTAAGTGCATTTTTTTTTTTGCCAGGTGACTTCAAGGCCAACCACAACAATCCTAATGACCTATCACATCCTGCATGATAACATAGGATTTAACCCTGATGACCTGCAGGAGGTGGTGCATTCGTTGTCGTATGTGTAAGTATACCAAGCATAGGCTCGAAAAAAACTTAGTGTTCAGTTGTGATTTTTGTATGTTTGAGCAACAGCTCACCGTGTCCATGTATTTTTATTATGATTTGTGCTAGCACACAACACCCTGGCATCATACTGACTATTTTTAGGATATGAGAGCAGAGTATCCCATCTTTGCTAAATTTTACACATATGTAGGTAAATTCTTCTTCGCCTTCTGTTAGGTTAGTGTTCACTGTATATCTCCTAAACCTCTGAACCTCGTGAATCTTGTTACTTTAGTAAGTATTTCTGCATCATAATTGATGTTCCTACTGTGCATCTCTGTCATTGTAACAAATAGAACTTACATCTAACAAACAGATCAGGTCTACGTGGGCCTTTTTTGTCTGATAGAATTAGTGTGCTAGCTTCTCCTAAAACACATGTTTTTTCCCCTTTTGTAATTTGTGTGTTTTTTAGACATCCAACAACCATGTGCTAGCTTCTCCTAAAATATATTTTTTTATCTGTTGAAATTCGTGTGTTTTTTAGACAGCCAACGCTAGCTTTGGCTAAAACACACGGTTGTACAGTAGATAGACTCTATAATTAAATAAAGGTGACATTATTTAACTTTCTGCTACGACTAGATGGAGAAAGAAAGTATTTATATATGTTGAGTTCATGCTGATCTAGTCACACTCCATATATTCCATATCCTTGACGGATCACATTGCTTCATTGTGCCGCTATTAGGTTATTACCAGTACTAGTGAATCGATCTATGATAAATTAAGGTGCTAGCAACAGCTCCGCCGGGAAAAGCTCTCATGGTCGCCCACAAGTCATAATTGCATCCCACCCAAGAAAAGGACGGACAACATACGTTGATGGATCAACCCCTGGCCTCCCTCTCTCTCTCTCTCTCAGTATCATTCTGGACAGACAGAAGAGAAAGAATTATATTAACCATTCATCATCAGCCATACATTACGCGCGTCCAGCATGGATGATGCAGCAACAAAGAAGGCGTACATCATCGCCATCGTCGTGCAGATAATCCTGGCGGGGATGTCGGTGATATCCAAGGCGGCATTCGATGCAGGGCTGAGCACCTTCATCTTCGTCTTCTACCGCCAGGCGGCCGGCTCCATCCTCATGCTGCCTCTTGCCCTCATTCTCCAAAGGTGAAGAGACTACAAGCTCCTATTTTATTACAACCACAACGAACCCCTATAGCTAGATATATACTAAGTTAATCTGTTGGTTCTCATCTCCAATCCTCAGGAAGAATGCACGTTCAATGCCGTTTGGGTGGCTGCTGAAGCTCTTCCTGTGTGCCTTAGTGGGGTATGTGTACATGTACCTCAAGATCACCGTATGTATAGTATATTCAATTGCCTTGGAGCTAGCTGTGTTTTGTCGACCTGTTAGCAGGCATCTCGACATATGCATTTACATGTGTTGCTGAATTAATTAGTTCCATAGTCTCTGTTTCATTCGTTCAAACTAGAAGCAAATTAACGTAAGGCATCCATATATGCATAACTACTTTTTTTCTGCACGTACTCTTCACATATTTCCAGTAACACACTGAGCTTGAGCCTGTACAATGTAAGCCTCAAGTTCACATCTGCAACCGTGTCTGCAGCAGCAGGCAACTCCATGCCTGTCTTCACCTTCTGCTTGGCGCTGCTACTCAGGTCGTACAAAAGTACACGTACTATCTACCAAGCGATGATTGAACAGCTAGCTAACTGATTTCACTTGACATATGAATATATAGCATATATGTTGGCATTGCCAAAGGCTTTATTATATTTGCATGCATGGCAGGATGGAGGTGGTGAAGCCGAGGAGCGCCTCCGGCATAGCTAAGCTATCCGGTGTAGCCCTCTGCCTTGCCGGCGTCTTCGTCATTGCCTTCTACTACGGCCCAGCGCTTAGCCCTGTCAACCATCACCGCGCCTTCACCGCCAACGCCTCGGCCTCCGCCGGCAGTGCGAATAACTCGTCATCAAACAGTAGATGGATCGAAGGGACGTTTCTCATGGTCCTCGCCAACGTGGCATGGTCCCTGTCCATCGTCTGGCAGGTCGATCCTGGCCTTTCACTGTCGTCAATGCATATGCTGATATGCGTGCATGAATTTCAGATGTTCAGAACTGCGTACTATGTAGTATGCACTAGGAGTACGTAGCTACAAACTGCAACGTTTTCCGTCGCTGCAGGCTGCGCTGCTGGAGGAGGTGCCCAACAGGATGCTGGTGGCCACGGCGCTCTGCGTGTTCAGCGCCGTGCAATCGTTCGTCGTCGCAGTGGCGACCGAGAGGGACCTGTCCAGGTGGCGACTCCATCTCGACGCCAGCCTGCTCTCCGTCGTCTATGCTGTAATTATAATCCCTACTTACCTTATTACGGGCACGCATTTATTTCGACTCCAATATATATATGGGGTATCAACAAATTTATTTATATTATACCAGGGGTTCGTGGTGACAGGAGTCACCTACTACCTTCAAGCATGGTGCGTGGTGATCAAAGGCCCCGTCTTCTTTGCTGTCTGGACACCTCTATGCTTTGTCCTCACAATATTCAGTTCGTCCTTCTTCTTGGGAGAAATCGTTCGCCTCGGCAGGTAACTGAAGCAAACTTTGTAAACTATTAATGAAGAGTTTAATTATGTTGACTGTATGTAATTTGGATGAATTTATATTATTGGACCAGCTAATCTCTTTTTGCTGATGAGCATAGCGTTGTTGGTGGAATCCTGCTAGTTGGAGGCCTTTACAGCGTGCTGTGGGGTAAAAACAAGGAGAGTAAGGTTGCGGCGTCAAGTAGTGAGGTGAACATGACGGCCGATTGCACACTAGATGTAGATGACGAGGAGCACAAGAAACCAAACAAGTACGGGCTGGAGGAAGCAACATCGTCCGCTTTAGCAGGTGAACAAGTCTGATAGATGCATGGATCATTATTGAGGCGGTCATGCTATATATATGTTCGTGTCGTGGATCACCGGCAATGTCGCCGGTGAACTTTGGATTGCGCACCCAAGAACAAAATGACCTCGATTTTTTTGGGTGCTGCTAAAACACTTGGTAGTGTTTTCTGCTACATTGGGTGCTAATTCAAAGGAAAGCAATGGCAGCTAGTTTGCCCATAATTGTGTTCTAGGTCTTTGCTTATAATTCCATGAAAAGTTGAGGTGAAACACTTAGACCTAAGGAGAGAGAGGATAATAGGGATTTTTGTGAGAGGTTGCATTTGCCCTATTGTATTTATAGAGGAGATGGCATGATGCAATCTTCCTTCCAACTCTTATTAGTTTACAAAATACAAATACGTCCTTAGCCTTTATAACTTGCAACTTTTTACCAGAGCAGGATATAACTTGCCATAGCTTGACCTCCAATAGTAGCCCCTTAGCTATTAGATCATAGCTGGTACAACAAAACTTAGTCGCTAAAACATAGAGAAAAAAGGCGTAAAGATACAACTCTTTGCTCATGAGGATCTTCCTTATGGTCGTTTAGTGTATACGTCTTATTAAAAACTCCATCCCAAAAACCCGATAAGAAAAAAGAGCATGGAAAAAGGGAGAACATATATGGCATGAAGCTAACTATACAAAGGCTATGTGTGGATGCCATAACTATCTTGGGTGCAAGCATAACTTTGATGGCAAAGGTCTGAAGGGTTTGCTTTGAGGACTTAAGCTTATCACTAACAAAGGTGAATTCCACCCGTTCTCCTGGATCACTTTGCTACATAGTCTTGATCGCCTTGTACTCTCAAATCTCTCATATAGGATTCTTCTGAGCTTCACCTTCAAGTTGTTCGGACCTTCACTTTAAATTTTCTTGATCGCATTGAGGTCTTCACACTTATGAGATCATCCCTCCATAGTCGTATTAGTGTAACTAGTCGACTCAATAATCGTGGCCGAAGCAGTCGATCTAACAAACGTAGTCAAATATTGTCCAAGCCCCTCAAGCTGGTGCAGGCAGGTGGGGTGAGTCGAAGTGGCTGTCGAACAAGGTTGTAGGCAACGCGGTTATCACAGTGAACGTAAGTGAAGTAGCTATCATAGTTGATGGAGCTTGCCTCCTTCGCTCACAAGTGTCGAGCAAGACATGTCCACCATGTAAGATTGGCTCTCCAATGCAAACCTCCTTAGCCCCTCTTGTATAGTGCTTGTGAATGGAAGACGGACTCATGGGTAAGATGAGGTTCTAGACATGTCGTAGGTGATGGTGAGATTCTTGAGCTGAAGGTGACAACAAAATATAGTTGAAGTTGACGCCAAAGCTAATGGAGATCCCCTCCGGTGCCAAAGGCAATAGCAAGGCAGAGTTATAGTCCACATGGGTGCTAATGGCGAGTCCCTCAAACTGAAGGTGATGGTGAGGCTAAGATGAAGTAGATGCCGAAGCTAATGGTGATCCCCTTGAGCGATTACGATGAGGTGGAGGTGAAGTGGAAACCGAAGATTGGCATCGGTGCAACGATTTTGACCTCTTCTTTTCATCTATTCAATGGCAAGGACTAATTTCTCCAACACATTGTTCGGGTGGTGACGGATTATGTAAGTCTACATTATTAATTTAGGAGTTTTCCCGGTTGATGTTTTTCGGTGAATACTAGATATTGATGCCAGCAGCGAGTAGCTTTTGCGATCTTCAAAGCCTTGTATGCCAAGGGTAGTTTTCCCCATCAAAGCGTATTGCACGAATAAAGGAAGAAGATTATTAGTTTGCTCATTAATGTACTTTTAGTTTCTAGAAGTTATTTTTTGTCAAATTGAGTGTCTTTATTATTAAAAAAAGACGGAAAAGTTTGGGAAGTGCTATGGTGTTGTGGCTGCCGCATCCTATTTTTCATGGGAAGAGGAGGGGTTTCCCCTACTCCAAATATTAAAACTAAGAGCTCAAGTTTACATCAGGCTGTTCATGAAACAAAAAAAAAAGGAAATAAAAAAGATTAACAGGATTACACATGATCGTCAAACCATTGAACTATAGCAGTGTGATATTTTGACTTAATTTGCTCTAAGAGTAACCATAGCAAATTCCTTTCGTTGGCAGTGCTGAGTTGTTGGCTGAACACCTCTAAAGATTTGGTCATTTCGAGAAGATCAAAATTATATTTCCCCGAAGAATGGCAATGCGAGTTGGCTTCTGAGGCTTTAGAGAATCCCAAAAGCCTTAGCAAGGGGAGGGATCTGCAGGTTAATCAAGGCCCAACAGGAGACTACAAAAGGGCATGGACTTTCAATATGGATCCCAATGAAGTGATCCATCTGCGTGCGTCCAATGACGTGCTTATTTATATGGAAGTGGCTAATGCACGGCCGGCCGTAATATAGTGCTTTTGCACGGCCCTACCGTTTTTAGTAAAAATACAATTATTAGATACCTTTTTTGGCAAGATGGTAACTAACGCTGGCTTGTTGGCATGCCTGAAGGAAAAATTTTCCTGCCCTCGCGGCTTGCACGGCCCAGACCCAGATACGACCAGGGGGGGGGGAAGGCAAATCAGCCCCCGTCATGCGCTTTAATGTACTACATGTATATGTTCACAAAAAGGACAATCTATTTATAAAAAACACATTTGCATCTGCAATTTTCTAGATCAACACTATACATCTAGTCCCTAGGAAAAAGTAACATGGCCTACATCTTGCTTCTCAGTATATGGCCTGCATCCTGCATGTTATACAAGGATAACATGTGTCGTAATTTTGTTGCTGGATGGAGATAAATATGTTGCCCATTTGAGAAGACTATTGATCCTGGAGCCTATATCGGTGATGAGCAGGTTGCTGCTGGTAAATTTTGTATTGGATTGCAATTTCTTGGGCAATTGAAGTTTGTCGTTCGTTAGGCAACAATGTCTTCCTAAATAAACAATTTATGTATTCTGAAAAAGCAAGTATAGTGTCTGTTCATTTGCAACCCACAGCCCCACCCCCATCCCCGGTTTATTTGCAAAAAAAAATAGAGATTCGATTAAAAGACGCAAGTGCCTAACTGACGTGGATCTAAAATCCAACCGAATCATCCTCCAAAATAATTTCCTCTCTCACCACATATGTACTTATTTACATATATTGCACACATCCTACCTGCTTTGTGCCTTGTACTTGATCTCCCCCTACTAGATAACTTGGAACCTGCAATGTAAAAACAGAAAAAACAAAGAGATTAGAGAAGAATGATATAAAATTGCCTAATGATTTGCATTATTTTGCCTTGATCTTGCCACAATATTGTCTGGTCAGAGTACATTTAGTTGCCTATTCCCAATGAAGTTTAGTAACTAATCAATGCACATGTGACATCACTACTAGAGAACAGACTTTAGAACGATATTCTAATTTAGCATTAGCCTCGGCATTTTTTGCCCCCGGGACTAAATGACCCTTTAGTCCCGGTTGGTAATACCAACCGGGACTAAAGGTCCTTGCCCAACGGTCGTCCGCGGGGCAGAGATCTTTAGTTCCGGCTGGTATTACCAACCGGGACTAAAGGTTTATCCTTTAGTCCCGGTTGTACTAACCGGGACTAAAGCTTTTAGTCCCGGTTTGGGTGATGCCCCGGGAATAAAGATTAATCTTTAGTCCCGGTTTGGACCCCTAACCGGGACTAATTATCCCGGCCTATAATTTAGCTCAGTTCTTCCTCCCCGAGCCCGAGCCATTCTATTCAAACTCACTGCCTCTGTTCTTCAGCTTGCTGTTGTTCTTGCTCTCTCCCCCTCTATTGGTGTTGCTCTTCGATTTTGGAGGTAACAAACTTAATCCTCTTATGTTTTATCAGTAGCTTATCTTATTTTGCGATGTAGATGCATGTGTAACTTTATATGTTGGACTTTATTATGATTTTATATGTCATTTTTAGCTCAAAATGACATGATGATTTGCATATATGTTTGGATAAACAAAAGTTAAATTAGTTCATCAAAATCACGCCTCGCTCGTCCTCGCTGGACCACGCGCCATCCTCGTCCCCGGTGGCTTACTGTGATCTTAGAATTAATTTTTCCATGAAATGAAAAACTTAGAAAATTGTAGAAAATCCGTACTAGTTGAACTTGCGGACCGTGTTCAGCTCGGCAAGCATGTTCTCTGCCAGAGCGGTAACGGACGTCAAGGAGGAGCTTTGATTCTACGAGGGAGAGCGGCAACGGTCGTGGAAGACCGTGTTCTCTTTCTCGTAGAATCGGAGCTCTTCCTTGGCCTAAGTACGGTGCCGTCCGGTGGAGAAATGCTCAGCCGAGATGATCACGTAAGCAAGGTCAACTAGTACGGATGGTTATTTATTGAAACATATTTTTGAGCTATAATTTGATGGATATTTGATAACTTCAGACCTACAAATGTCATCTACAAATGTTACTATCCTCGGCAACCTAAACGCCCACGAGCTCGCCGATATCGAGCAGGTCACTTAGAATTATTTTTTCCATGAAATGAAATACTTAGAAATCATGCCTTTTATTTTTTAGAATTAAATTTTCCATGAAATGAAAAACTTAGAAAATAGTTAGAAAATTGTAGAAAATCCGTACTAGTTGAACTTGTGGACCGTGTTCAGGTCGGCGAGCATGTTCTCTGCCGAGAGGTAACGGACGTCAAGGAGGAGCTTTGATTCTACGAGGGAGAGCGGCAACGGTCGTGGAAGACCGTGTTCCCTTTCTCATAGAATCGGAGCTCTTCCTTGACTAAGTACGGTGCCGTCCGGTGGAGAAATGCTCGCCGAGTTGATCACGTAAGCAAGGTCAACTAGTACGGATGGTTATTTATTGAAACATGTTTTTGAGCTATAATTTGATGGATATTTGATAACTTCAGACCTATAAATGTCATCTACAAATGTTACTATCCTCGGCAACCTAAACGTCCGTGAGCTCGCCAATATCGAGCAGGTCACTTAGAATTATTTTTTCCATGAAATGAACTACTTAGAAATCATGCCTTTTTTAGAATTAAATTTTCATGAAATGAAAAACTTAGTAAATAGTTAGAAAATTATAGAAAATCCGTACTAGTTGAACTTGCGGACCGTGTTCAGCTCGGCCAACATGTTCTCTGCCGAGCAGTAACGGACAGTCAAGGAGGAGCTTTGATTCTACGAGGGAGAGCGGCAACGGTCGTGGAAGACCGTGTTCCCTTTCTTGTAGAATCAGAGCTCTTCCTTGGCCAAGTACGGTGTCCGTCCGGTGGAGAAATGCTGGCCGAGATGATCACGTAAGCAAGGTCAACTAGTACGGATGGTTATTTATTGAAACATGTGAAATCCATACTAGTTTTGTTTAAATATATCATTTTAGAAAATATGAAATTTACACTAGTTTGCAAAAATAAGTATAGAAAGTAGATGACAACTGGTACCGGATCCTCGGCCTCTTATTCGGTTGCGAAACGACTGAGGCCAGAACTCCCTCTCATTATCTGCGGCAAGTGTAAGCAGAAGATTGTGATGGAGTACCGAGTCAAGAGACAGGGACCCAACAAGGATTGTGTTTTCTACAAGTGCCCGGATCGCGATGTGAGTTTCTTACGCATTTTATAATTATGGCTAATTGACCTACTTTTCTTGAATATTTTTGACTAAATATTTTTTGGCTTTAATTTCAGTGGAAGGGCAATGGATGCGATGGTTGGTACTAGGAGGAAGATTATGCTACATACGTGTAGAATTTGGGTGCACTTGAGGTAGCGGCTGCTGCTGATGAGGCAGTGAGCCAGCAGGAGAAGCTTATTGATATTCAACAGAAGAATGATTTATCTGTTTTAGTTGCGTACGATCACGAAATAATTATGTTACTGAAGTGTATTGTAGTTTTAGTTTGTTTAGTTATAGTTGGGATTGCTTATGTTGTAGCCAGGCTTAGTTAATTAATCAACCGTATGTGTGTCATTTATGTTGTATAATAAAATACTTAATTATGTTCAAAGTTTTCATAATTTGTCGTGTAATACAGATTATGTCACGCCATTGGATGTACAATGCCGATCGCCGCTCCTAAGACTTTATTGAGGACTTGCACTATTTCTTAGGTGTGGCCGAGGCAAATAAGCGGGATGGTTTCATGTGCTATCCATGTGCCCTATGTAAGAATTTAAAGGAATATTCAAGCTCAATGAGTCTTCATTCACATTTGCTTAAGTCAAGTTTCATGTCAAACTATATATGTTGGACTAAGCATGGAGAAAGCGGGGTCATGATGGAAGAAGGTGAAGGAGAAGATTTAGACATTGATGACATTATTGCTCAGTATGGTGCCTTTGATGATACTACAATGGGGGGAGATGAAGAAGTGGTAGCGGTAGAAGATGATCTCGGTGATGCTCTTAGCGATGCCATTCGTGATGCACAACAAGAATGGGAAAGTGAAAAAGAGAAAGTTAAGTTCGAGCGCATGCTTGAGGATCATAGGAAGTTGCTATACCCGACGGCCGAAGAGGGGCAAAAAAAGCTGGGTACAACACTGGAATTGCTACAGTGGAAGGCAAAGAATGGTGTATCCGACAAGGTATTTGGGAATTTATTGAACCTCATAAGAAGATGCTTCCAAAGCCAAATGAATTGTCCACCACTACGTACGAAGCAAAAAAAGGTTGTCTGCCCTTTGGGATTAAAAATCTAGAAGATACATGCATGTCCTAATGACTGCATCCTCTACCATGGCAATGAATACGAGAATTTGGATGAATGTCCGGTATGTAAAGCATCGCGGTATAAGATCAGGCGCGATGATCCTGGTGACGTCAAGGGTGAACAACGTCCTAGAAAGAAAATCCCTGCCAAGGTTATGTGGTATGCTCCTATAATACCACGCTTAAAATGTTTGTTCAGAAATAAAGACCATGCAAAGTTGTTACGGTGGTATAAAGAAGACCGTAAGGTAGATAATATGCTGAGACACCTAGCTGATGGGTCCCAGTGGAGAGCGGTAGACAGGGAATTTCCAGAGTTTGCAAATAAGGCTAGAAACTTAAGGTTCGCCTTAAGTACAGATGGTATGAATCCTTTTGGAGAGCAGAGCACTAGTCATAGCACTTGGCCAGTTACTCTATGTATCTACAACTTTCCTCCATGGTTATGCATGAAGCGGAAGTTCATTATGATGCCGATCCTCATCCAAGGTCCGAGGCAACCTGGCAATGATATTGATGTCTATCTGAAGCCATTAGTTGAAGAACTTCTAGTTTTATGGAACAAACCAGGTGTACATGTCTGGGATGAGTACAAACAAGAACACTTTGACCTACAAGCAATGTTGTTCGTAACAATCAATGATTGGCCTGCTTTAAGTAATCTTTCAGGTCAGACAAACAAAGGATATAATGCATGCACACATTGTTTTGATGACCTTGACAGTATATATTTGAAAAGATGTCGAAAGGTCGTGTACCTTGGCCATCGTCGATTCCTTCCTTTGAATCACCAAGTAAGAAAGAAAGGGAAGCATTTTAAAGGTAAGCTAGACCACCGGAAGAAGCCTCGTAACCGAACCGGGGAAGATGTACTCGCAATGGTCAAGGATGTGAAAGTAGTATTTGGAAAGGGACAAGGCAGTGAATCTGTTCCCAAAGATACTAAGGGACACGCACCCATGTGGAAGAAGAAGTCCATCTTTTGGGAGCTACCCTATTGGCAAGTCCTAGAGGTCCACAACGCAATTGACGTGATGCACCTGACAAAGAATCTTTGTGTGAACCTGTTAGGATTCATGGATGTGTACGGGAAGCCAAAGGATTCACTTGAAGCATGCCAGGACTTGTAGGGCATGAAAGAATGAGACAACCTTCATCCAGAGAAGATAGATGATGGACGTCATTACTTAAGTCCTGCTAGCTACACGCTTAGCAAAGAAGAGAGGGACAGCATGTTTGAATGTCTAAGCAGCATCAAGGTCCCATCGGGATTCTCCTCCAATATAAAGGGTATAATAAATGTGCTAGATAAGAAATTCCTAAACTTAAAGTCCCACGACTGCCATGTGCTTATGACGTAATTGCTTCCAGTTGCTTTAAGAGGAATTCTACCTCCACATGTACGTCTAGCCACCGTGAAGCTATGTGCATTCCTCAATGCAATTTCTCAGAAGGCAATCAATCCAGTGGAACTAGCTACTCTACAGAATGATGTGGTTCAATGTCTTGTCAGCTTTGAGTTGGTGTTCCCTCCATCCTTCTTTAATATCATGACACACATCCTAGTTCATTTGGTGAAGGAGATTAGTATTCTTGGATCTGTGTTCTTACATAACATGTTCCCCTTCGAGAGGTTTATGGGAGTCTTGAAGAAATATGTGAAAGTCCGTTCTAAGCCTGAAGGAAGCATCGCCTAGGGCTATGGAACAGAGGAGGTCATTGAGTTATGTGTTGACTTTATTCCTGACCTTGCCCCGATTGACGTTCCCGAATCACAACATGAGGAGAGACTCAGTGGTAAAGGAACTTTAGGGAAGAAAACATATATCGGCATGGAAGACGATTATTTCAATAAAGCACACTACACAGTTCTTCAGAACTCGTCATTGGTGCATCCATACATCGAGATACATAAGGAGTTCTTACAATCCAAGTTTCCAGGGAAGACTAAAGCTTAGATTAGGCGTCAGCACATGGAAAGTTTCAGTGGTTGGTTGCGAAAAGAATGTCAAGGAGATGACAATATTGATGAGCAACTATATTTGTTGGCTAGGCAGCCATCGTGGCATATCCTCACGTACCAAGGGTACGAGATAAATGGGAATACATTTTACACAGTTGCCCAAGATAAAAGGAGCACCAATCAAAATAGTGGTGTTCGCATAGATGGCACAGATCCAAATAGGAATATACAAACATATTATGGCCGCATAGAAGAGATATGGGAACTAGACTACGCACCTAATTTTAAAGTCCCTTTGTTCCAGTGCCAATGGGTGAAGCTGACCGGAGGAGGGGTAACAATCGACAAAGAGTATGGAATGACAATAGTGGACCTCAACAATATTGGGTACAAAGAGGAACCATTCATCCTTGCTGCCGATGTGAGTCAGGTGTTCTATGTGAAAGACATGTTTACAAAATCAAAGAGAGGAAAAAACGAAGACATCAACTCAATGAGGGATGAGCCAAAGCGCCACATAATTCTTTCTAGGAAAATAAATATAGTGGGAATTGAAGACAAGTCCGACATGTCAGAAGATTACGAAAGAAATGTTCGAATTCCACCATTCATAGTGAAGAAAGATCCAAGCATCATGTTAAATGATGAAGACACTTCATGGTTACGACAAGATCATAACCAAGGGTCATACGTCAAGAAGAAATTCACTGATGTGCCCGCATGATACAACGATGCATGTTTAATATATTATGTTTTAGAGACGGATATTATGTAATATGTTATGACTTCACAATTGTAGATCTTGCTGAGATGATCAAACTTGGTATTCAGAGTTTTTTCATCTGAGGTCATTTAGTGTCTCATTTGAGCAAGTTTGACCAAGTCAAATTTGGTCAAATAAAAAAGCAACACTTTGACTCTAGTATTATGAACTCTAAATGACTTCAAATTGAAAAGTTTTGAATACCAAGTTTATTAAACTCAAAAAGATCTACAATTGTTGTTTTGGTCAACTTTCCATTTGAGAAAGTTTGGACGGTTCAAATTTATGATTTTTATATTTCGACGCCTACAAACTAGTTTTTGGGACCCTAGATTATCTCAAATTGAAAAGTTTTGAATACCAAGTTTGTTAAGCTCATCAATATCTACAATCCTTATATAGGCCATTTTTTCATTTGAGAAAGCTTGAACAAAATATAGTTCAAATTTCACAAGTGTGTGACATAGTTTTAGAAAGTCTATGAGATTCAAGAAGTTGTGACTAGTGTTTGATAAAAAATTCTCAAATGGGAAAATGAGCTATGTAACAATTGTGGATTTTGTTGAGATGATCAAACTTGGTATTCAGAGTTTTTTCATCTGAGGTCATTTAGTGTCTCATTTGAGCAAGTTTGACCAAGTCAAATTTGGTCAAATAAAAAAACAACACTTTGACTCTAGTATTATGAACTCTAAATGACTTCAAATTGAAAAGTTTTGAATACCAAGTTTATTAAACTCAAAAAGATCTACAATTGTTGTTTTGGTCAACTTTCCATTTGAGAAAGTTTGGACGGTTCAAATTTATGATTTTTAAATTTTGACGTCTACAAACTAGTTTTCGGGACCCTAGATTGTCTCAAATTGAAAAGTTTTGAATACCAAGTTTGTTAAGCTCATCAATATATACAATCCTTATATAGGCCATTTTTTCATTTAAAAAAGTTGTAGAACAAAAAATACTACATTTTCTTTATTTTTATAGGTTCAACAAAAATTTTCTGTCAATTTTGGTCAAAAACCAAGAAAAAATTGAAACATTGACGTTACAATAATGTGAAAATAAATTTTCTATCGAATAATATTAGTTTTATTAATTTTGAGTTACAAATATATTTTTGCATTAACAAAATACTTAGTATTAGTAACATTTATATTCTATATTCATAAAAGAAATTAAAAACTTTAGGTTACAAAATTTTCCTATTTACAATAAATAATTAGTTAATCAATAGTATTTTTAAAATAAATATTGCAAAGTATTAAAGTTGCTATGGAATTAATTGATTAACCTAGTATTAAACAAAATTAAAATCCCAGGCCTTTCCAATTACGCTGGCGGGTTGCCAAAATTTGAGGCCTTCAGTCCCGGCCCAGGCCAAGAACCCGGACTAAAGGGTGGGCGGCAATTTCGGTGCCCGTCCAAAAATACCTTTAGTCCCGGCTGGTAAGACCAACCGAGACTAAAGGGTTGGACCTTTAGTCCCGGTTGGTCTTACCAGCCGGGACTAAATGTCCTTTAGTCCCGGCTGGTGTTACCAGCCGGGACTAAAGGGTCTCGGCCTATATATATCGAACGTCTGTTCTATTCATCTTCGATCTCGCCTCCATCGTTCAGCCCCGCCCGGCCGCGCCATCCGCCGTCGTCGAGCTCGTCTCTGCCGCGCCGCCGTCGTCGTCTACCCCCGCCCGGCCGCGCCATTCTCCCGGCCCGCATCGCGCGCCGCATCCCGTCTCCGTCGCCGCACCCGACCCCACCCTCCGTCGCCGACGCTTCCCACGCGCCCACCGTACCTCCGTCGAACTCTTGATCTGCTGCTCTCGATCGGCCATGTTTTTTAGATTTTTTTACAAAGTCTCGGTTGTATGTTAGATTAAAATGTATTAAATTTTAATTAGTAGTTTATTGTTAGTTTTTTAGTTATTTTTTAGATAGTTTTTGATATATGTTAGATTTAAATGTATTAAAATTTAATTAGTATTTTATTTAGATAGTTTTTTATTATAGTTTTTGATATATGTTAGATTAAAATGTATTATTTATTACTAGTTTATCTGATTTCATGTTAGATTTATTTAATTAGATTTAGTAATTATATATTCTATCTCTCTATATATATCTAGAGAGAGATTATATATGTATACATATGTACTTAATTATTTCTATATGTATATATACATGTACTTATTTTCATGTGTTGAGAGAGAGAAAAAATTATATCTAGAGAGACATTCTATGTGTTATCACATGCATATCTAGAGATATAGACATATGCACTTATTTCTATGTGTTGAGAGAGAGAGAAAATATATTGTATCATTCTATGTGTGTATATATATATACATGTACTTATTTCCATGTTTTTTGATCGAAAGTGTTTTTGATTCGATTCCAAAGCCTATACCTTATTATTGTTTATCCTTATGAAATATTATGTGTTATTATATTTAATTGGATTTAGTAATTCTATATGTGTTATCACATGTACTTATGTACCATAGTAATTCTATCTATGTGTTATCTTGAAGATACAAATGGCTGCTCCGGATGATAACTTGGGTGATGACATAATGGCGGATATTATCAACACCGGTACCAATGTGGATGTAGATGACACGAGTCAGTACTTTGCTGATTATGAGGATATCCTGAATATGCCGGTGGTTGAAGATCAACAAATTATCGCGCAAGAAAATACTAGCAAGGTATATTCGATTATCTATCATCTCGTATAGATGCATGCGTACGTATATTTGTTGTTAATCGTTGTGTTTCTACTCATGTAGCCGGTCTCTGGATCTACATCAACCACCGACAAAAGTAGGAAAGTCCGAGGGCCAAAAAGCCATTAGAGGGCCGTTTCATAATATTAGAATTCGACACCGACACCGGTAAACCATTGGTACCACATGCTCAGACATATGTCAATCAATGTGGGTTCATTGTAAGGGATAGGATCACAGTTAGTGCTCGTGAATGGAAGCAGAAGATATCCGCTCCTAATGTTAGTTTTGTATCTGATCGTGACAAGAACCTAGCTTGGAGAGTATCACTCAGCATTTCACATTACAAGCAGATGATGCTTTGAAGGAGCTAGTGAGGGATTGGACAATGAAGAAGATGGCAACATTGTTCCAGAGTTGGAAGAAGACATTGTATAAAAAGTTTATCTTGAAGAATGCTACGCTGAATTTCAATGCTAAGGCGTTTGTCAAGTTGAAGTCCTATTGAGATGCCTTCATAGAATACAAGACATCTCAAGACAGTGAGAAACGTGTGATGAGGAATCGACAGAATGCCTAACAAAAACAATACCATCATCGCATGGGATCAGGTAGTTATAGGAATGCTATTCCCAAGTGGCAGAACCTAGAAGAAAAGATTACTGTCAAGGGAATCACACCTGAAACAATAGAGAAGAACTGGCCTCAACGCGCGAAGAATTGGTTCTACGCTCATGGGGGAAGCCTAGACCTAGACACTGGCAAGCTAATTTTCGGCGAAAAAATTGAGAGAGCAACACAGAGACTAGCTCGTGCTAGGGAAGAAGCTGATAGTGGTGTTTTCAAGCCCAACAGAGAGAAGGATGAATTGACATATGCCCTAGAGAATCCTGAACACGGTGGTCGAACAAGAGGCTATGGGGCGGTTTTGTGGCTACACGCATTCCCAGCAGACAAGGATACCTACAGAAGCTGCCAAAGAAAGAAGGATGAGGAGGCAGAACGAATCCGTGCATTGGAGCAATTTGTTGATGAGTCACGACAAGCATTGCTTGAATCACGTGAACGAGAAAAATCTCTTGAGGCAATAATGCAGGAGGAGATCAAGAGGCAAGTGCAGCTAGCAATGAGTCAAATGCAATCGCAATCAACGCCGGGAGTCACTATTAGCCCCGTTGGTCAGATGAAAAGCAGTTGTGCTTCTACGGAGCTGCCAGTTATTCAAGACGATGCTGGGTTGCGCTTCCCTGTTGATGACATTACCGAGCCTCTAACAACATGTGAGCTGCACATTCTAGATGGTAATAATGCATCAATCATGGTGGCTGTCGAGGTTGTATCTCCAATAGACCGAACGAAGACACCAAGAATCCATGGGTCAGTTATTCAACCTGGATATGCTAGCGTCTCGGTCGATAGAGTGCTCAAAGGTTACAGCAATGTTCCTCTTGACATTGAAGGTGGTGATGGAGAGAAAACACTAGGAGAAGCAGAGAAGACATTTATTCAATGGCGCAAACGCTTCATCATCATTCCTGGGGCGCCACCGTTTCCCCTACCTCACCCTAGGTACGAATGAAAGTGAATGAAATATTATTTTCCATTAATTTTCTATTGGCTTCAAAAATAATTAACACACAACTTGTTTTTGTAGCAGGGTCTCCCCCCAGCCTAGCCTAATCATTCATTCTCCATCTCATCACAGCGTCGCGGGGGGCGAGATGACTTCATCCCCACGGTGATCACCAACTCCTACACCGGCCCCATCGCCTCTACAACGATCTCCAACTCCTACACCGGCCCCACCACCTCCACAACGATCTCCAACGCCTCCACGCCGGTCTCCACCAACACCGGCCTCATCGCCTCCACGCCGGGCTCCAACACCGCCCCCACCCCCTCCACAGCGACACACTACAAAGACGTCTAAGGTCCCGGCGGCAAAGAAGACCCCAAGAAAAAGAGTTATTTCTCAAGAAATACTTCCTGAAAAGACTGATGAGCAAATAGCAGCTGAAGAAGACAAAAAAGTGAAAGATTTTTTTTATAGATATCAAAAACAAGAGTCAAGCGAAGCTTAAGGAGAAGCCGTACTTTTACATACCACGAGATGTGCTGAGGCAGAAGGTCGATGCACACAAGAAAAAGATGATTGAACTTCGTAAGCCTTCGCCACTATCAGACTATGACCGCTCCCTCGTAAAGTCACATGATGCAGATAAGAAAAGGAAAAGAGCATCAGGGAAGGATGTCCCACAGCTCGGACAACAGAAGCAACCAATGCAAAATCTTGTTGTTGCTAATGAATATGGTTCCAACATAGAAGTCTATCGACCAGACAACTCTGGAGAAGTGCCGGTTCAAGCCCTTAATGCTTTTTTTCAAGATACTGGTTTAACCTTGGATCAATTGACGGGCAAAGCTCCAATCCAGAACCTGGAAGTTGATACCTGTAAGACTTATAAATATGGCAAAAGTCTGTACAACCCTGCGGCTCTGAATGAATTGGGTACGCAAATATACTTGCTCAACAAGTGGTACATGCAGGCGTGTGGCAGGGGTGAGCAGTGGATCTTTATCAGATTTAGAGACCATCATTACTTCCATGGCGATGACATCTTACATATTAGTTTCGAAGAATTGCAGCAACTATACCACATGAACGCTCTGGACAAATCAATCATTAGCTTCTTTTGTTTGTAAGTGATTCTTACTTTTATTTAATAAACTCACTTCCATGCGTACGTGTATATAATTATCCTCACATGTAACTTATATTTATATACAGATTCTAGATGTCAGAGCTCCAAAGAATACAAGACACCAGTGTTGGCTTCATTGATCCTTATATCGTATTTAAAACCGATATTATTGTCAAGGAGCGGTGGGTATCTAAAGCACAGGAGAATATCACGATGTTCTTCGTGAAGCAGCACGACAAGACAACAATACTTTTCCCGTATAACTTTGAGTAAGTGTTAATAATAATGTAGTCTACACATTTTATGTAATATTAATACAACTTATATGCATGTACGTGTGTGTGTATAAACCAATACAGGTTTCACTGGATACTCATTGTCATTGAGTTAAACTCAAGTCGGTTAGTAATCTTTGACTCGTTGAGAAAAAGAGCGGGCACTATACCAAGATATGATAGACATTATCCAGGGGTAATTTCGATCTCTCGCGCACAACTATTATTGAATAGATTTTACTATAATTTATTAACGATCGTATATTATTGGTCGCACAGGGTTTGGAAAGAGTTTATTCGGCAACATCGCAAGGATTACAATGCACCACTTAATGTAGTTGAAATACCAGTAAGTTGTACTATATACACTTCCTCGCGTGTTTAATTACTATATCGTACTTCAATTTACGTGTGAGATAATGAGAATAATCTTCTTCTCGTACAGTGGTGTTTGCGGCAGAAACCAGATAATAACTTATGTGGATACTACGTTTGTGAATTTATCACTGCGCACATAAAAAGAACTCCTAAAGATGTCCTCAGAGCACGTATATATCAATTTTTTATTTATTTTTAAATGAATATATATATATATATATATATATATATATTAATACTTTTCCTTTTATTTCAAATACAAGACTGAATGGTTGAAACGAAGGGTCATACAAAAAGACCATCTAAAAGCAGTTCAAAAGTTAATAGCAGGATATCTTCTAGAAAAAATGCTAAATCCCAACAGCGAGTTCTACTTTGATCCTAAGGAATAAATAATATAAATTAAATGTTTATTGATATCGTTATTTTCGAGAACAAGATTATAAAAATGTTATATATATACATATATATATATCTATAATATATATATGTTCATACTTTATTCGAATATAATAATGCTCGAGATGAGAATTAGATGTAATTATATGCATGCATGTATTTATATTAGCAGCGTAGAATACGTACATAAAAACATATTATATATTAAACAAATACGTGTAACTGAACTAAAAACAAATTAAACAAAAAAAAAAGAAAAAGAAAAGGAACCTTTAGTCCCAGCTGGGGTTACCAACCGGGACTAAAGGGTGCGGCCACGTTTGCTCGGCTAGAGGGCCTTTAGTCCCGGTTGGTAACACCAACCGGGACTAAAGGTCCCTCTTTAGTCCCGGCTCGATGACCCGAGACTAAAGGTGGCACCTTTAGTCCCGGAATCGTTGTCCCGGCACGATAACCGGGACTAAAGGCCGTTACCGCCTGGGACAACAAGTCCATTATGTAGTAGTGCATGTAGTCAATTAGTGGTATCTCAACTAGAATCCATGATACCCCAAACCGATCCAGCTGTCATGTCCTACTGCTACATCGCAAAACATAAAAGAACCTAGCAAAAGACCAAAAGTGACAGGCCAATTGCTTGTCATTAGATACGGAAAAATGCTTGTACTGTTGGTTGGAATACATGTGAATTGTTACTTGGCCTAGGGACCTTTAAAGAGTTCCCTGCCATTGATCTCTGGATTACTTGAGCATTGTCAGAGGGACTTGCCACTTTGTTCAAAGCACTTCCTGCCATTGAACCATTTTTTAGGGTGCTCCATTAAACTGGTCTGCTCTCATGGAATAAGAATCTCCAGAATGAGGTAGTGCTGGATTTCCAATAATATCACATTCTGCAACAAGAACCTCCATGTTGAGAATAATAAATATCCCTGTGATAACAATCAGCTTATCAAAAAGAGCAAATAGAAACCTGAAAATCCGTGCATAACCACAGCAGTAAAAGTGCAATGATCAAACCCCATCACATGATATGGTAATGCTGTAGTGGATTAAATGGGCAATTTATGTATTCTGAAAAAGCAAGTATAATGTATGTGTTCATCTGCAACTCACAGCCCCACCCCCACCCCCACCCCCCGGTTTAAAAATAAGCAGAGACATGACTGTATGAACCATCATGGTTAGCATTGCTATAGAAAATGACGCATAGTACATATTTGGCATGCAGATCTCCCGTGAATGTAGAACTGTTAAACCTCGACCGACTGTGGCCTCAATGCCATCAGGCCGGCCAGAGCTGTCTAGGCAGGCTGATCCTTCGGCACAGGTGTTCACCATGCACGGAAATCTCAGCACAAAAAAGATTGGAAGCAAGGGGCACTAGTTCGTCTGTCTGATGGTACCATGATGATCTACCGGATAGATGGGTTGGTTAACGATAATTCAATCCAGCAACATGTGTGTTGCCAGCTAATTCTGAAAACCCATTATCTAGTAAAAAAGATATGGGTATTGCCACCGAAAGCATTGACTTGAAAACAACGAACATGAACAAGGATTAAGCATTGACTTGCCACTGAAACCCCATTATCTAGCGATCAAGACATGCTGGTCCGTGTGTCAAAACTTAAAATATTGTAGCCGTTCTTTCACAATGCATCAAAAAATATTGAGTGATGGGAAGCAAACTACTACTACTACTAGAAGTTGCTAGACTAGAAGCTAAGGACCCCTGATCTATCTATCAGTAAATCATACATTTATCAATCTCTCTAAATCAGTCTACTGCTGCTTGCACTTGTGGTTCAGTTCAGTAATAGGCCAGTTAGTTCAATTCAATAGCAGCTACGCTAGTTCAACAAACTAGACTCAACCCCATCTAATAAATTTGTATATAAAAACAACAATCAAAGCGACAGTTCTGGTGTCTGCTAAAAACAAGTTTAAATCAGCTGAAGATCTTACTCGGTACATATCTGCCACAATTTTTAATTCCTAACAAGATTGTAGTATGTCAACAGAAGTTATAAATTGGTTCTTTCTGCAGGGTTTTCTACCTTTAGAAAGTTTCAGACTTGTAGTGTGCAGATTAGTATTTTTAGCATGTTGGCTGATGATTGAAAACAGAGCAAACAGGACAGAGCCAAAATATTTATATACGTAATCTGATGACTGAAAAAGAAAGAACCACAGGCTGTCTGTAACATCATTTTGGAAAATATATCCCAGCTATCCAACAAAGGCAGAGACACACACCAGTGACAGACACCCTGACTCAGCCTTTCAGCAGGGTTCCAAGTAAAAGTCAAAAACAGTACAAGATGATCATTTTACAGCAACGGCAAGCAGGCTCATTTTTAAAGTTTCAAATAAAGAGACGATCAATATTATGGAGTTCTTCACTAGTATAGTTTCAGACAGAGATGATCACTATGCTTTCTCCATGCTCGCTACTACTACTATTGATGTGTCGTGCAAGTTGTTACTACTATACCGTATCAAAAGGACCAAGTGCCTCAGGGAGTAGAATATAGAACTACGTCATGCAACTGAGGAAAAGGGGCAAGTGGCCAGCCTCCTCGATATCCATGTCAGTAAGGATGCTATATTTCTGTTCCAGCATTCAAACTTGTGAGATTTAAACAGCAAGACAAGCAAATTACAGAGGTACTTTGCTGTAAGCACTCTAAATATTTCTTACTTGAACTACATCCTATAGGATCCATATAAAATTTCTGAAATACAACTCTTACTTACAATAACACTGACAATTAAGCTTGGCCAATCTAGGCAGAGACACTATATACTTTATAGACTACACATATCCAGAATCCAATCCATGAAAGAAAAGGAGGAGGATATGCTCAGTACTGCTTGGTAATCTAGGCATGGCAAGAAAAGAAAAGGCACGAACAGATCACAGCCACGGTCAATCTTTCAGTCCGCTAAGCAATCAGGCAAAAAAAAAAAGCAATAACTAGAGGACTCACCGACGACGAGTCGACGGACAGCGACTGCAGGCGGGCGGGAGATGGTGATGTACTAATGTGCATAGGGATAATAGCTACTGCACAGAAATACACATATGAGAAATAAATCTAGGCACATCATTACATAAAAAAGGGACGTACCCAGTGCAGAGAGCTCCCGCTCTGTGCGGGGTCTAGGGAAGGGTGTCAGTGGCAAGCCTTACCCTCGCCTGTGCAATGCGAGGAGACCGCGACTCAAACCCGGGACCTTCCGGTCGCAGGCGGTAAGACTCTACCGCTTGCACCAGGCCCGCCCTTCAGGCACATCATTACATGATTTTTAAAAAAGATTTCAGGTCTAAATTTGAAATGACAGGGAGGCGGATAAATACTAACAGTTAGGAGAAGCAACCACAGAAATACGCACTTGTCATGAATAATCACATCATTACATGAATAATATCCATATTCACATTTTATTACAAAATCTAAGAAAAGGCATAATACCTACTTCACATATGACAAAGCTCATGACTAATGCACTTATCATGAAAATCCCTAGGCCTCCAAACACACCACATGAAAGATCACTTAGACCACATCTATCATATGTTCTATCAAATCTAAGTACACAGTACAGACAACAAAGCATATGTAGTACGGAAGCTAGACTGAGAGTGAAATTCACCCAGAATGCATACAAAATGGTAGGGATGTACCCAAAATGAACCTAAATGCTTAGGAAATGCTAAAGAACCGACCGTTTGTGGCGCCCGAAATCCACCACTCTGAAACTGGTCATAAGCAGGTTGTTGCTGGTAATGTTGTAGTGGATTACATTTTCTTAGGCAAAGTGTCATTCTTTAGGCAACAATATCTTCCTGAATAGGCCATTTATGTATTCTGAAAAAGCAAGTACGGTGTCTGTGTTCATTTGCAACCCACAGCCCCACCCCCACCCCCGGTTTATTTGCAAAAAAAAAAAAGATCAAACAAAGGTCAAGGTGATGATGTCAAAAAACTAGTTTTCTACAAAAGGCAGACTAGTTTAATGACTCAACAGAAATGATCAGCATAATAGTAGGAAAAAAAAAATCTGTCAGCAACAATACCTCGTGCCATGGGTGAGCTTTGATATGAGGGAAATCTAAACTCGGTGTAGTTTTATCATACATTGGATTTCCTCATGGGTGAGCTTTGATCTGAGCAAATCCATTCAATACATGGAAATAGAAAAACACTAGTTAGCACATTTCTTTAGAAATAATATAGTGTAGTCCGCAGAACAACTAAGTACCTTTATTATTTCAACAAGCTGATCCACAGCACTTTCACCAGGGACGAGAGGCTGATAAAATTATTTTAACAAAGATATGTTTAGTTCTAAGTTTGCTGCCCAGAATCTCAGATGGATACACAACCACAAGAAATCTGTGGGAAAAGCAGAGGAGGGGAACTAACCTGCATTGTAAGAACAGAAAAAAAAAACAAAGAGAGATTAGAGAAGAATGATGTAAAAATTGCCTACTGATCTGCATTATTTTGCCTTGATCTTGCCACGATATTGCCTAGTCAGAGTAAATTTAGTTGCCTATTCCCAGTGAAGTTCAGTAACTAATCAATGCACATGTAGTCACATCAATTAGTGGTATCTCAACTAGAATCCCTGATACGCCAACCAATCCAGCTGTCATTGGTCCTGCTGCTACATCGCAAAACATAAAAACCCTATCAAGACCAAAAAGTAAAAAAAAAAAAAGTGTTCAAGTAGAAGATGATGAGTACCAAAAAAAGAAGATTTTACACTGCATCGAGATTGGATCAGGTCTTTTTGTGCAACTCATGGGACCTACTCAGCTATTAGATATGGTTTGATGTAGTAGGCACTTGAAATGGCGTCAAAATAAAATAAGAAGCTACTACTTGCTAGCTACAGCTCATGGCCAAACTCTGAATGGCGCTTGACTGGTTTACAATAAATCCAAAGGATTGCAATACCCCACAAACAAGTCCAACAAAAATAGTTTACTAGGTTAACATGCTTGACATTCTGTACATAGTAGTACATAAACAGAAATTTTGAGACAAGCAATACTCCACTCCATAAAATTGGAGAAAAATTGAAAATTGAGCCTTTTCAATTGAACTTCCATTCCTAAATGAGCTAAAATTACTACCGAAAGTAGTCCAGTTGCATTCGAATTTGCAAGATTCATTTATTTCAGTTGCATCCCAATTGTATTATCTGAACTCCCTATATGAAACTACTACTGAAAGTAGCCCAATTTCATAACTACTGACAACAGTAGAAGTATATTTCAGCAAAACAACCAATCGAGAATAATTGAGAAGTTCAATAGCCAACCACAACATCTATGTTGACATCTGTGTGCTCCAATTGAAATCATCAAATTGCATCGAGGCTGACAGAGCACTAATATACAAAATTGCATCTAGGTCTATGCAACTCACCAGAGCACATGTCGGGGGAAGGGATGGACGCAGCTAGTATACCGACAACAGCAGCAGGAGGAGCAGTTGTCCGGGCGGGGGGCAGCGTCCGGCGGGTCCCTGGCAGTGGCCGCCGGTCGGCTGGGTTCGGCACCAGGCGCAGCCGCGCAGCCCCAGCCCCAGGCACAGGCAGTGGAGGCCGGAGGCAGCAGACAGTCACGCGGAGGCGGAGGCGGTCGCGGTCGCGGGGAAGGGCAGACACGGCATTGTCGGGCGGGACGGACGGTGTCACAACGTCACAAGGCCTGGGTCGCGACGAGGCGGGACGGACGGAGGCGCAGATCTGAGGCACAGATAGCAAATAGCTTACGTTAGGGTTGGGGAGCTCAGTTTCACACAGCAGGAAGGGGAAGGAAGGCAGGGGCCGACGAACCTAGTGGGTGCTCGTCGCCGCCGAGCGGCCAAGGGCCCACGAACACCTGGCGTAGGGTGGGGGCTGCGGTCCCCAGTCTCCGGCGGATCCACCATGGCCGGCGAGGGTGGGGGCGGGGAGAAGCTCGGCGCAGGCATGGGGAGGTGGTGGGGCGCGGGCATGAGGAGGAGGTCAACCGGGGAGGAGCTCGCCGGTCGGCGGGGGGAGAGAGAGAGGGAATGAAAGGTTGAAGACGCGAAAGGATAAGGAGGTCACGTGTGTGTACGACTGTACGAGACCGTGTGCGTGCGGTGAGATAACAGCCTGTTCGCGTATAGGATCATGGATTAGAAGGTGCGACAGCAAACAAGTCGACGGTACTTTTAGTTTCACAAAGCCTATACAACACACGTGTTCAAAAAATACATAGATTTTAGTCCATCAGATTATTGGCTTGGTTTATCTACGTTGTTAGATCTGTGTTCAGGCAATGCGCTTTCTTATCGTGCAGCAGTGCACCAGCACCGGCCAGGGGACCCATGACGTGACGCGAATGGGCAGCACACGTGTATTGCGACGCAGCAGTGCACCAGCAGTCCAGCACACGTGTATTTCTTATTCACGAACGGGCAGGAAACCAAGCCCTCTATATTGATTTGTGATATATGGATCTGTGATCTTGTGATTATCTTAAAATAGAAGAAAGCTAGAGGTAGAAGAAGAATGAAGGCTGTTGGATCTTAATCTTAGGGTGCAAAAAAATCATGTGTTGAAATTATATAAAACACATGGTTGTGCAGTAGACAGTTTATAATACATGATCGTTTCAACTGAGACAAATGTGCTGAAAATTGGGTCGGCTTACTTAAAGTCATTACCTATATATATATATATATATATATATATATATATATATATATATATATATATATATATATATATATATATATATATATATATAATATATATATATATATATATATATATATATATATATATAGAACTACTATCCTGTAGCTGGCTACAGAATAACTTATTCTGTAGCCACTTTGAGTTACGATAATTACTATGTTATTTTACGAGATTATAGTAACTCCTTACTAAGTGGTTTAATATAACGTTATGGTAAATATCCCCATGTGTTATAGTAACCCAACTATCGTAAATATGTATTTATATTATGGTAAATTAGTATATAAAATTATAGTAAATGGAGGTGGCTACAGAATAACTTATTTTGTAGCCGGCTACTGAATAGCCTCTCCCTATATATATATATATATATATATATATTATCCAAAGCCTAGTAGCTATTTATTATGACATACAAGCTATCCAACTAACACTGCACTGTCACATACAATTAAAATTCACTAGCACATATATTTATAATGTCCACTTTCAACAAGATGCATAACATGTCATGTAATCCACTAATCTGGACCATAAGCAATACGTTAATGCTTAGACGTGGATGTTCGTCCGTTCGGACGCTGCCTTCCCGGTCCTGTGCGCTACCGGGCCAACAGGCCTTCCTGCACCTCTACTCCTCCCCCATATCTCTCTCAAAAAAATATCTCCCCACTCCGCCTCGCCCGTCGTGGCTTCACCACACCATGCGGCCGTCCGCCGCCCCACTCCACCTTGTCGTCGTGCCCATCCCCCCACCACGCCCCATTCTGCGTAGCACACCCCACTCACTACTACACAAATGATTTTGCAAGACGATACTATTTTATTAACGGAGGCGGTCACAGAATCCAACCGCCTCGGTTAATGCGTGCGATTAACGGAGGTTGGCATTGTAAGGAAAATGGACCATAGACCCATTTACTTTGAATTTTGGTGTTTGATGACCAACACAACTAAATAAAACTAATGAATTTATAAGTGATTGTTTTGTAGTTCAAATAGGATGCAAGACGTGACTTGGACAAAGGCGACGTGGTGATCCCACGATCAACACCATAAGCAAGACCATAAAAGCACAAGAGAAGACCCAAGATATCAAGTAAAGTCTAAGCACGAAGATAGGAACCAAGCCGGACGCAAGATCGTGAAGAAACGAGCTCATAGAGGTGACCGGACGCTGGCGGCATATCGACCGAATGCTCTGATCAGTGGCTCGGCAGCAGTAGGCGTCTGCAGCAATGACCGGACGCTGAGTACTGAAAGTGACCGGACGCACCGATGGCACTGTTTATCATCCCGGCAACACACTCGGTACTGACCGAACGCTGGCGGCAAATCGACCGGACGCAGGAACTGCAGCGTCTGATCGAGTACAGAGAGGTTCTAGAGCGGCAAAGTTACGACCGGACGCGTCCGGTGGCATGTGACCGGACGCCATCAGCGTCCGGTCCGTTGATCGTGCGCTTTAATGGTCGAGTCGACCGGACATGTCCGGTCAGTAGCAGAAAAGCGAGATTTCATCCCCAACGGCTACTTTCTCAGTGGGGCTTATAAATAGACCCCAACCGTCCATTTGAGGAGTGTAGAGCTGAGAAAATATACCAAGGGTGTTGATACACCATTTTAGTGTCTCCACTTGGATATTGCTTAGTGATTCATTAGGTGATTAGCGTAGGTGCTTTTAGAAGTGCTTAGGTTGATTAGACCACCGCTTATGCGCTTGCTCTAGGTTTAGGCCTAGTGTTTAGTGAGGTTTGCATATCTCTTACCACTTGGTGCTTGCGCGCACCATTGTTGATTAGACCACACCAACCGCGTTTGTGGTGTGGCCGCCACCGTGTACCAAAAGGAATAAGGCCCACGGTGGTTCGGCCAAAAGCTTGATAGTGAAGACGGTGGAGAGCGATCCGGGAGAGGCTTGCCGAAAGATACACCAGAGCCCCACTTGCCCGTGGGGAAGGCCCGGGGCTATCTATGGAGTTACCCGATCGGGAGCTTGACACTTGCGAGGGGCTCGAACGAGGACTAGGGGGAAGCTTGCGTGTTTCTTAATACCTCGGTAAAAAAACTGGAGTCGTCGACGGGAGTTTGCATATCTCTACCGTACTCTTTAGCTTCCGCATTTATATTGTTTGCGTAACTCCTTTCTGTAGTAGAGATAGCAACACACTAGCAAAACCGTAGTTGCACATTTAGATAGTTTATCTTTTGGATAGAATTTGCTAAGAATAGACGAAGAAGCCATAGTTTAGAGTTAGAGTTTTAAGTTGCCTAATTCACCCCCCCCCCCCTCTTAGGCGTCACGGTCCCCTTCAAGTGATATCAGAGCTGGTTAGCTCAATTTGGACCTTTGGCTTTACCGTTGTTGAGCCGACGCTATTTAGAGTGGTTGGGATGGATACATCTAAGCCTCCGCACTTCGATGGCACTAATTTCCTCTATTATAAAGCTAGAATGGCTTGTCATCTTGAGGCGATAGATTTGGGTGTTTGGAGAGTCACTCATGACGGGATGAAACCCATTAAGAATCCCGATAAACCCACAAAGTGTGAAGAAAAAGAAATTTATTTCAATGCTAGAGATAAAAATTGCTTGTTTGAATCTTTTAGCATGGATGTGTTTAACCAAGTGTTCACTTTAAATACGGCACATGAAATTTGGTTAAACTCTAAGAGCTCCATGATGGCATAACTAATGTCCGTGAGCAAAAATATTATCTAGCTAAACAAAATTATGATTCCTTTAAAATAAATAGTGAATAAGTTTATTCGTGATATGTATTCTCATTTGAATCTAATTATCAATGAGCTTCATTCAATAGAATTAACAAAGCTAGATAATGCGGACATCGTGAGGAAGATCATCTCCGTACTACCACAAAAGAAATATGCAAGCATCATCACCATCCTTCATAATATGGAGGACTTGAGCACCATGACTCCGGCCATAGTCATTGGCAAGATAGTAACATTTAAAATGTCATGCAAGATGGGTCAAGAAGAAGCATCTTCATCAAGCAAAGGCAAAGGTCTCACATGTAGTGAGAAAAAGAAGATGAAGGGCAAACAAGTTAAGATAAGCTCAAGCTCAAGCTCCTCAAGTGATGAAGAAGAAGATGAGGATGATGATGATTCAAGTGATAATGATCAATCTTCCTCCTCCACCTCCGACCTTGATGAAGAATCAATCAAACTTATCAACAAGGTGGAGAAGATGATCCAAAGGCTCAATGTCAAGGGTATGCCCATCCAAATTCATGATTTCATCTTCATCGATCAAAGAAATGTGCAAAGAAAGAAAGGATGATATGGATGCGGCGTGTTGGAGCACTTTGTGAAAGTTTATCTAAACAAGCCCACATCCAAGATAAAGAAGAAGGCGTGCAAAGACAAATATTAATAAAAGCCCAAATATATCACAATAAGAGGTATATGCCAGCATAGGATAGTTGTGGTTCAGGCCCACCAACCAAGCATAATCCAGAATCTCCAATAATGAATATCTTGGGGATGTAACAGACAGAGCCCGCCTAATCCATGACCAGGATAAGTATGTCCAGAATTTCCTAATCAGGTTACAACAGAGCAGTAGAGCAGGGGCAACACAAAACAGAAGCTAGAGCCTTGGCTAACAAGGGAAAACCTCCTATCCAAATGAAGACACAGGACTAATATATGAACACAGGAGGAGGACCTTAGAATTGTGAATCGAACTCAAGACCTAATGCCTTGCTGAGATCACCATCCCAATCTCACCGAGTTCGTAGTCTAGTAGCATCATGCCTAGACCCTTATAACTAGGTATAAACACCTACACTGTAACCAGATCATCAATAAAGAAGGAAAAGAACACATGACATATGGTTATTATCCTTCAGGAGGTCTGAACCTATATTCATTGTGTCTCATGTTTGTGTATTGGACTACGATACCCTAATCCAAAAGGCAACCAATTTATTAAAATATTATTTACGATATCTAAATCTTTGACAAGTACAAATCTATTTAAAATAATGCCTGGCTTCACTGTCTATGAGAAAAATCACCAACTTTCAAACGCATTTGGGGGCATCTTCTCATCTAACTTTTGCTACATAGTAGTTATTAGGCAATGCATAGGTGCCTAGCCATGAGCCGTCTGTAACTGAGTACAGTGAGTTGCCCCAGGGAATCATGCAATATAATATGTACAATTATGAAAAAGTATATATTTTTCACAAGAAATTGATCGACAGAAAAGAGACATGAGATCTTGTTGCAGGCACCCTTGATCTTCTAAGTTAATTGTATATGGGAATGAGTGATGCACCATCCGTAGTTCGGATTTTTTCAATAAAGAAACAAATTGTGTAAGATACGGGTGAATGTGCACTTTATTTTTTTCACTTATGTTCGAGATATAAGGCCAAGATTTGAACCAAGAAATCAAGGTCATGTGTGGCTTGATCTATTAATGAACGATTGTGCACAACAACCCAAAAGAGTTGATTAATTCCATAGCCAACTACAACCAATCATGTTGGCTACTAGCCATTGCTATTGAGATAAGAGTTACTTTTTGAAAAGGAAAGAGGAAAATACAGTGGCGGTCCTCAAACTTGTCCTTGGGTGCCATCTAGGTCCATAAACTTGCATATTGCACAAGTGCATCCCTAAACTTGATAATCTATATCATCTAGGTCCATGAACTTGCAGACTTTAGAAGTGTGCCCCTCATCTTACTAAATGGTGGTCACCTAGGTCCGAAGTGTAGACATATGAACAACAGTGTCCACTTGCATAACCATCACAACTATAACCGATGAAGAAGTGGATCACTTTTTATGGACTCACTCAGAATGACCTTCATGGCCTATTAGAAATAGAAGGTGCTCTGGTGCAATCCCTACCAAAAGAAAAGGATTACAATCGGGCTGGTAATAATCGATAGAGTCATACTTCCAATAAAGGCCATGTTGTAGACTCCTTCATGGGCCGATAGTACCGCCGTCGACCGAAGTGGCAACCCAGCCCAAGGCATGGGTAGAGCGACATAGGCGGCATGCAGAGCAGGAGGGTGGTAACAGGAGGGAAAATAGGAAGGATTGTTAGGCGAGTTTGTGGATTAGGAGGTGCACCTAAAATATAAAGGGGCACCTTAGTTTGGATTGTAATCATCGAAGAGAATACACCTTCCCATGTGGGGCGTGGGTTTCCTCTTCGCCGGTGGCACTAGGTTTTCCCACCGCCACTGCCATTGACCACTACCCTCCACCAGTTCCTCGCTATCCTCTACGTTCTTTGCCTCAATCCCAATTGCTTCCACACTCACTACTACGCTTGCCTCACTGAGTAGTGAGTAGCCTGCCCACGCTGTATCAGGCCAAATTCAACCTGGGCTAATTCTTGTGCTATTAGTAACCAATGATTTCATTTGGCACTAGTCTCACTCAGGTATACATCTCTATGTTAGAGATGTCCTTTTTCTCTCGATACTTATAGTTGTGATAGTTACGCATGTGAACACGAAGCATATCCAAATTAGATTAAAATTAACACATAGTTGCCCATACACATAGTTGCTCAAAAGGGTACACAGAAGCTAAAAGGCAAGTTTTATAGGACGGCGATTAGACCTGCTATGTTGTATGGTGTAGAATGTTGCCCTACGAGACATGTTCAATAGATAAGTGTCGCGGAAATGCGTATGTTGCATTGGATTTGCGGTCATACAAGAAGGGATCGAGTTCGGAACGATGATATACGTGATAGATTAGGGGTAGCACCAATTGAAGAAAAGCTTATCCAACACCGGTTGAGATGGTTTGGACATGTCCAACGGAGACCTCCAGAGGCACCGGTGCGTAGTGGAATCCTAAGCCAGGATAGTAACGTGAAGAGAGGCAGAGGCAATAAAAGGAGACTTGAAAGGATAGAATATACCCAAAGACTTAGCCTTAGATAGGAGTGCTTGGAAAGCAGCTATTCACTTGCCTGAACCTTATTTGCTTCTGCTGGGTTTCAACTCTAGCCTACCCTAACTTGTTTAGGACTTAAAGGCTTTGTTGTTGTTGTTGCTGCTGCTCATATGTGTAACAATTTGGACCTGGATGACACTATTTAGTAAGATCAGGGATGCGCTTATACACTCTACAAGTTCATGGACCCATATGACACAAATTGGCATGTTTAAGGTTGCACTTGTGCAATCTGCAAGTTCATAGACCTAGATGGCACCCAACAAACAAGGACCGCCAGCATATTTTACTCAAAAAAGAAAATACATTTAGAAGAAAAATCACCTGAGTTTGTTGCATATGCTGCAGCTCAGATTCATTAACTTGCTCCTCTAGTTGTCTCACACGGGCATTCATTTTATTCAACACTTGTCTTCCACGAGCATGCTCTTTCTCTAGATCCATCTTCAGTTTCACAGCCTGCAAAGGAACATGAATAACTAAGAAGACAGCTAACAAAGTAATGGTGCAATCATATCTAGTATCTAATAGGAATAGACGCAATTTCAAATTTTCAGGAAATTTGTCACATAAATAATAAATAAGACAATTTTAACATAACTGGCAACACATAAGTCTAATTTACTTCAATGGGTAACCTATTCTCCCAATTAAATTGCTTAAATGGTATCAAAGATGTGGATGCTCATATAAGCACATTCAAATGGCAAAAGGAGGCAAGTGAACAGTTGTTAGAGTGCGCAGCAGATCCAACCCAGCTCGCTTAGGTTCACCATAGCCCACAATATACCAAGGCCCCACCTTATATGTTGTGCTCCCCAACACCAATTTTTGATATGGGACTAAACCAAACAATCTCCCCCGTTACACACAAACAATCCCCCCGTCACATATCGGGCCAAACTCTTCACATTGCACACAACCCGTGTGGTCTCCAAATGACGTTATTCGGGCCCCGAGTCCAATGCTCCATGTCACACACAACCCATGTGACCTTCGAGATATTAATGGGCTCCCCCATCACCATGTGACCCCCCTGGAAGATGTTATATGGGCCTAGAGTCCAACGCTCCATGTCACACACAACACGTGTGGCCTCCAAGATGTTAAACGGGAACAGGCTCCCCCATCACCATGTGACCCCTCAGATCTTTTAGGGTTTTCGACCATGGCTCTAATACCACTTGTTAGAGTACGCAGCATATTCGGCCTAGCTCGCTATACCCACAATCCAGTGCCTCCTTAGGCCCAAGTCCATCGGAGCCCACAACATATCAAGGACTCAGACCTAACTCAACCCAAAAGACTAGCCTAATAGGTTAGGGCTACCCCTACTTTATATGTTGTGCTCCCCATCATCAATTTCCGATGTGGGACTAAACTAACACAATTGCCTACAAGTGATAAATGTGAACAATATCATATGACTAGTGGTAAAAACGTGGCAACTATCCATGACCTAAAGGTAAAGTATAACCAGAAAACTGAAACATGCAAAGTATAGGTACTTGCAATGTAGTGCAATTTCATATTCACAAGGCCATGAACACGCATACAATATACATCTATTATGAAAACAACATGCAATAGCACCAAGATTGTTATTACAACTTACAAGTCATAATGTCTTTAAGAAATTGTTGTAAAACATGAGAAACAACATATAAAGCAATACTGAAAGCTACTTAAGCCAACAATACACCTCACGAATGTCATGATCCATTTTTTCCTTCATCCTCCTTGCTTCCATGTCTTCTCCGAAAAGGATTTAAAATTTTCTGTCTTACAATAAATTCTTTCCTCAGTTCCTCTATAATTGCCTACAAGATAAAGGAAAAATCAATTTAGTTAACAACCATTTCAACATTTCAGACCTGTTGAATTATTAATTTAGCACACAAATTTGGCAGCATGAATGCAACATACTCAGGGAGTAGGGAAAACTGTAACATAAACTACTGGAAGGAATGAAACTTGAACCATGGCAATTCCATTTCAACAGGTTAGTTTGTAAGCGAACAAATGATGACTTCAAACTACCATGAAATAACCAACTGCAAGTGTTTTAAACAAATTCAGAAGCTAAACATTGTTAGCCATTACGAATTTTGGTATTATACCTTGGCATTGCATATTTAGGGCCTAGTTTGGATCCACTGCTCTAAACTTTAGAGCTAAAGTCTCCAAACAGGTGGTCTAAGGTTAGCTCTAAACTGTAGCCTACCTCATATTAGAGCTTCAAACCTCAAAAGTGAGCTAAAGTGCTCTAAAGTTTAGATAAGGGGATCCAAACCAGGCCCTTACAATATAGAAGCTCTAATTAGCTGACCCAAATTTCTACATAGCTTTGATCGAAGTCCACTCCATTCATTATTACAAATATCATACATGGCCGTTCAAATGTATTAAAGAAGTGTCCTTGAATTCATCCTTTGATCTAACAAAACCATGAGTACAATACAAGCAAAAAAATTAGCAGTCTATTATGAATTTATATTTGGTAAAATGCTGACTAACAAACATGAAGTTCTTCCGGCGTTACTTGTACTCCACTAGGGATTGAATATAGTTAGGCAGTTAGATAACAAAAAAAATATATCACAACATACATAGAACAGGACTGCTCTAAGAAAAATGAGACAGAATGTATTTCGATCAATTCGTTCTTGGCATGCAGGGATACGCTCTTTGAGTTTCTCAAGCGTCTCTTCTTATCCCCCAATCTTTTTATCAACATCATAAACCCATGCCCAAGCCAACATTTTCTTCAAGTTTTCAATCTTGTGTGCTATTTCTTCAATATGTTCCATATTCTTTATCTTCTCCTGAATTTCATCAAGTTCTCTGAGCGCTGTCCTAATTGACGCTTCCAGATCTTCAACTATAGAGTCCGCAATGTTCAGGTTGTCTCTTATTGTAGCTAGCAAGTCATTCACTTGTTGAAGAAGCGTAGCCTTGAAAAAGAACTGAAGCAAAACAGAAAGGTATGAGCAGTAAAAACCTAGAATGAGGCCAGTTACCAGTTATATTAGGAGAGCATACAGATTGCGCAGGTGCAGCACACTTTTAAACTCCAACTTAATGACTGAAAGCCGAATTGCTCAAGTTTATCTAAAATGGTACAGTATATTATGAAATCTGCCCATCAATAAGTTGAGTATTATCTTTTCCATGAAACAAAAATCAGCAAATAATTTAGCAAGAATGAAAATATACAATGGCCAGGCCACTGACAGGCACATGAATTTGCATTCGACAATAATAGATCACTGAAAGGCATAGATGTTCCGTTGCATAGTTAAAAATTGCAGAAGAGTGGTGTGAAACTAAAAGTTTTGATTACCTTGAACTTATCCTTGTCATTTCCTGAATGTAAAAACACTCTGCTTTTGTCTTGACTCATAATTACACAAGGGTTGTCAACTTCAATCTGAAAAGTGACACAGATGCATAACAACGCATACAACATATATCTAGTTGTCGGTGTACGAGTAAATTTGTGTTATTACGCGTCTGACCCAGATGATGTACTAAAAAGACACAAGGTTTATACTGGTTCGGGCAAAATATCCCTACGTCCAGTTCGTGGCTGCTGCTTGTGTTATTAGCACTGAAAAGTTCATAGTATGGGTTACAAACGGACGAGAGAGGAACATGTCCTAAGTCTCTGATCGAAAGGTCGAATGGATGCCGAGAGCTTGGTTGCTTGCTCAGCTACGTGTGATGTGATGCGTGGCGTGTTGAATCGATCGGTCCCCTTAGTGGGGTGTTCTGCCTTCCCTTTTATAGACCAAGGGGAAGCAGGGATTACAGATGGGAGAAAGAAGAAAAATCAGAGGCAAAAGAGGTCCTTCAAAGATACCGGATCTTCCTTTTCCTCTGAGCGAGCCCCGCTGACACGGCAGACGGTGCCAGGGATAGTTTCATGCTGGGTGCATGTCCGCTGATCCTGATAGGACCGTGCTGGGCGTCTGTCCACTGATGATGCCATGTTCTGGCTTTGTCAGCAAGTGGTCACGCCCATCCCGCTCCGGCGGTCGGCGTGACGAACCACGGTGCTAATCCGTGACCCTACGGGGAGCAGACGGCGCAGTGACCGCACGTCCGTTAGTGTAGATGATGCGAGTTTCCTCTTGAACCATAGTGGTTGTCGTATGCTTCCGTCAGGATCCGCGCCTGAGGGCAAATGGCGGCGCCCACAACACAGTAAGACAAATGTCGGCGCCTACGACACTGTTCAGGCTCTGACATGCCTGAAAGGGCTTAAAGTGCCCGTCTTGTCATATCCTGATAGTACCTTCATGCAGGCGTGCAGGGTATGGTCCTCGGTATTGCGGTTGACTTGAGTGCCCTGCCATATCTGGACGCGTAGTTATGAAGGAGCAACGCGCAGACGTCAGGCGAGGCGGAGCCAGCCCCCAAACATCGGGCGAGGCGGAGCCAGCTCTCGGGGGTTGGGCTAGACGGAGTCTGCCCTCAGATGTCGGGCGAGGCGGAGCAAACCCTCGGGAGTCAGCTTGAGGCAGGGCCCATGGTCTCAGTGGACAGACGAGGAGTGACCCAGCAAGCGGTGTAGTCGCGCTCTCGATCATGCGGATGAATCAATGTTGACGGTCATTAGCTCCTCTTTGGGTACCCTAATATTGGTCCCCGACAATAGCCCCCGAGCCCTTAGACGATTCGAGTAGAATTGCCCAGGGGATTTTTTGACTAGCCAGTGGGTGCGCGCGAGCGCACCCGATGGGTGTAGCCCCCGAGCCTGCGGAGGAGTAGGATACACCTTTGGAGGGTTTTCCAAAAGATATGATTCTGAGAGCCCTGGCCCTCTATTGTTGCCCACAGCGTGCCCTAAAGACGGTGATTTCTTCTTCACCGAGGTCGGACCCTTCGTGGGTATGCTCGTGAGACTTGATGGTTTGTTAGCCGGATAGCTCAATTGGGATCCTAGTATCCCGTGTGCGGGGATCCGGCCAGGGTCAGCCCAGCCAAGACTCGATCACGGGCCGAGACTCCCGTGAAGCTCGTGCGCCTGAGTTTTGGCCGCTCACGGGCCCATCCTTTGTCGTAAGGGTGCCTTGGGATGGACGTCGAAACCATTGATGGGCCAGCCCTTGAACTCCTGCACCTAGGAAGGCCAGAGAAACGCTTTTTGACCCGTATCCCTTTTGCTAGTAAAGAGTCCTGGTTCGTCCGGAGAGGCGAAACGTCCAGCATGTCTTCAGAGGGAAAGGATAGGGATTGCGGGCGCATATCCCACGACGTGACGTGGTGGCGGATCGTGGTAGGCGCGGAGATCTAGGCGGATGGTTGCTTTCCTCGCATCCGTCGCCCTATAAAACCAAAGGGTTCACCCCTAGGGTTTCGTACTTTGCCTCCTTGCCTTTGCATCTATAACCTCCGCCGCCAATCGCCTAAACTTCCCGCATCCGCATCTCAGCCGTCGTTGAATTCGCATCCACCCGCCCCAGTCCTCCAATGGAGCCGTGGTGCCACTCCGATATCACCCTCCAGCACCTAGAGGGCCTCATTCGTCGTGGTCTTCTTTGCGCACAGACTGCTGCCTGAGGAGTGGCGGCTGTCCGACGATGAGGACTGCGTCGTCGCCGCTCAACGGCTACGTTGTATCCTTCGCTCACTACCACGAGCGGGGATTCGCCACCCCCTGCCCACAAGTTTCTTCGGAGATTGCTACACTACTATAAGGTAGAGCTGCAGCACCTTAATCCTAACGAAATCTAGCACATTGCGGCGTTTGTCACCCTGTGTGAGGGATTCTAGGGGATTAGTCCCCACTTCGACCTGTGGCGGTACTTCTTCACCGTCACCCTCCTGAAGGAGCAGGAGAAGAAGCAGGAGCTGAACGTGCCGATGGGATGCGCCTGACATTCAGCTCTATAACAACAGGGTCAGCGAGTACCCGTCGATGCATCTGTCGACCTCCAACAAAAGGTGGCATTCGCATTGGTTCTACTGTCAAGAACGACGTAGCCGCCCCCTTGCTAGAGTTTACCGGACTCATGGAGGGAGTGGGGAGTCCCAGAGAAAGACAAGAAGAGAATTTAGGACCATCTCCCTACCATCTGAATCCTGAAGGAGAGGGGTGTGAAGGGGTCGGGGATCATCGGCGCCTACCACACGCGGAGGGTGGCGTCGCTGATGAGGCGCGTGCTTCCCCTGCACACGATGGCGCCCGGGGCGTCACTCGATGGGACGGCGCTTGCCGAGGGAGCGCTCGCCCCCTTCGAAGTGGGAAGCACATCAAGGAGGCGATGAAGCCTCCGCAGGACGACATCGGCGCTATCCTCGAGTTTGTGTATCCGGTGCCAGGGGCACCCCCCCAATGCGTCTAGAACCAGGGTACATCATCTTCGTAAGTTTTCTTTCCTCGTGCCTCCTTTTTAATTGAACTCCTGACCTCTTGATGCTGATATTGAGATAGGGGGACCAGCCAAAGAAACTCATCCTTATGGATCAATCGGCTCTGCTGCCAAAGGACCTGTCCGTGACGGCGGGCAACCGCGTCGAGGCCAAGCGACAGTGGAAGGCGAAGGAGGACGAGAGGAGGAAGAAGCAGCAGAAGTTGTAGGTACGAGAGCGAGGGGAGGACACGGACAGTGATGATGAGGACAACGAGGAAGATGACAAGGTAGTTACCGACACTGAGTGGGATGACCTGGAGAGCGGGGATATGCTGATAGGTATCCACTCATACTTCCAGGGACCCTTCCCGTTCCATGCAGGGGGAGGCGAGTCCATGAGAACGGGGGAGGCGAGCCGGATCGTCGGCCTGTCCTTAGAACCAGCAGTGGCGGGTAGATCTGCCACCACGCCTGAGGTTCTAGCGGAGGGGGTGGCCCCGCCGCTGCACCTCAAGAGCTAGCAGGGGCGGGCGGATCTTCCACCACGCCCAAGGTGCTGGTGGAGGGGGGTGGCTTTGCTGCTGCGCCCCAAGAGCCAACCAAGGTAGGCGGATTTGCCACCGCGCCCGAGGTGCCAATGGAGGGGGCTGGCTCTATCGCTGTGCCCTGGGATGCAAGGGAGGCGAGCCCCTCTGCCCGAGAGCTGGGGGCAGGCTCAAAACTGGCCCCGCCCTAATGAGGTGGAGCAAGGACCTAGGGGTTCATCCCCCAAACGCATCCTCCGCCCAACAGCGCCAATGTAAGTCATTGACTCCTTTGTTTTCTCTGTTTTTCTCTATTTTCAACGTGACTTACACCTTTTGTTTCTTGTAGCGTCCTAAGATGGGGCAACTCTTTAGCGTTGGCGCCCAAGAAGAGCGTCGCCATTCAGGCAAGGCGGTGGCCATCGGTTGACATCGCACCTACTTCGAGCGGCAGTGGCGCCAGCGTTATTGCCTCGTCAGCCGGTCAGGCTCTGCCCGCGGTGGCGCCCATGCCCTCGATGGGACAAGCGGGCACAGGGGCTCGACGGACGCCCTCGGAGGTCGCTGAAGAACCAGTGACGGAGACGGTGCCGCTGCCGACGATGGGTCAGTTGGAGCTTCCGACCGCGCTCGTGGCGCTGACCCCGGCAGCCATGATGCAGCCGAACAAGGCCCCGCTGAGGCAGGTGGAGGTGGTGGCGACCGTGACAGGCAGGCCGCGATCGGACGCCACCATGGCGGTGCCCGAGGCAGCATCGCGACCCGCACCTCTGGTGGCCCAAATGACGGCTCTCGACATGGGCCGGACATAGGGGGACATGGCCAAGTGGTCCCCGGGCATCGTGGTGGTGGTGGAGAGGACCAGCGGGGGGTCGCCCTTGGCCCTGGCATCGGGAGGTAGCCACTCGCCCGCGCAGGGCATGCCTCTGCTCTAGTGGATAGATCCACGAGACCCGACATCGACACTTTCTCGCTCGATGATGCTACTCAGAGCATAGAGCAGGAGAGTCTCCACAAGGGGATCTCGGTCATGCTGGAAGCTCTGAACTACACCAGGGGCGCCCTGCGTGGCGTCGTCGTTCCCATCGGCCGGGTATTCACTTAATCTTGCTTTTCGCCCTCTTCTTTCTTTTATGTATTTTTGTGTTCTGACCATCATCTTTTCTTCAGTCCCTTATCGCTCACAGCCGGAAGAAATCCCGATTCCTTCGCGAGCAAAAGGAAAGCTAGGATCATCTTGTCGAAGAGGCCTAGATGCACGGGGATGTGTCCGCCCAGCTTGTTGCCGCCCAACAGAGGGTGGCCGAGCTGACTCCTTTGGCTAAGGAGGCAGCCGGTCTTCGGTTGCGGGAGGCCAAGGCCCGTCAGGACATGGAGGAGGCTGAGAAGGCGTTTGAGGAACTATCGGCGAGGGCGTGGCAATATGAGGAGGAGGCCACCAGAGTCCAGAAGGAGCAGGATGAGCTACTCCAGAGAGACGCCGAGACCCGCCAGTGGATCCTCGACCTCCTAGCCAAGGCAGAGGAGCAGGAGCTCAAGCTAGGAGCCGAGGAAGAGGTTCATGGCCCTACAGTAGAGGGCGAACCTAGATGCCAAGGCGGTTGCCCTACAGTGTACGGAGCAAGATGAGCTGCGCCAGACCACAGAGAGGCTCTGCTCAGAGCGCGGCGTGGCCCATGGGGAGCGCAACCAGGCTATCCGAGAGCGCGACGAGGCGCAGTGGAGGATCGGCTCCCTCCAGGCCAAGCTTGGAACCATGATGACCCGGAGGCTAGAGGCTGAGAGCGTTTCCACCAGGCTAGCCACAGAGCTCGCCGAGGCGTGGAGGAGCCTTCAGACGGAGAGCGACGAGCACGATCTCCTACGCGCTGCCCTCTAAGTGGTCTGCGATGACCTGGAGGTGGCGTGGTTAGAGGGGACCAGCTCCCTCATGGCCCATGTCATCGATATCACGGCACGGGTGCGCCAGCTCGAGAGGGACGCTCTACGCATCGGGGTCACCCAAGCCTTTGCAATTGCCTGCCCCCATTACGCAGACAACATTGACTTGGAGACGATGAGCCTTAGCTTCGCTCCTGGCTACGAAGCCTCCGAGCTAGGTGAGATAGAGACGGCGGTGGCTCCTCTTGTGCGGGACCTGGCGGACAGAGTTGAATACATAGTTCTCTCCCCGAGGGGCTAGTTAGTCAATTAGGTTGGGTGAATTCGGATGAACATCATTATACTCTGTGAACAATTGCTGATCCTTACGTATCATAAGAACAAATTCATAACTTCGTTATTTTGTTTTATTTGATTGAATTTGTTTCCTTCCCTTTTTGTATGCGAAAAGAGAAGGCTCACGTATTCCGACCCTTCCATTCGTTAAGACCATAGGGCCCGAGGTGTAAGGGGAAAACTTTGATCACGCTGGTGAGCAAAGACACCAGTAGTCGTCGAGGCGTAGGTGTTTTTGTAGTCCAACTAGACATGATCAATTATTTGTTTCCACAAACCTTGCCACTAGGCTTAGCATGAAGAAGAGGTCTAACGTGGCGACTATTTCAGAAAAGGTATACTTATACCTTTATCAGCCCCCGAGTGAGATCTGACCCCTTACCGTTGCTGGGGTCGGATGTCACTGAAAATCAAGGGGAGGATAGCAAAACTTAGGAGAATGCATCAGCTTATATTTCGCACGTACCCTCTCCCTAGGATCTTAGCTATCATTCTGCGACCATGCGTTAGGTTTCCTTGCAAGTCCAACCTTCCTCGAGCCCCCACGCGTGGTGTGGATTCGGTCATGGGTTGGCACAGTTTTTGTGACTATCGCCCCATCCATGGTTTCCATGACTAGAGGGGTTGAGTTACCGTTACTTGCCTCAGTGGCTTGAGTGACATGCTCGGTGAGCTCGCTAATGGGCATGTTCGAATGGAATCCGGTTCCGTCGCTTATGACGAGGTCAGCGAAAACTCTCGTGTGGCATTCCGTTGCTCCTTAACTCGCCTTCCAACAGATTCCCCTCAATGGAGATTCTATGGGCTCGGATAGAGGCTAGGATCGAACGAGAAGGTTGAGATGACCTTGTCCGCTTCTAAGCGGGACGGGCTCAGGCCAGCTGAGGCTCATTTGTGTTTTCCCCCGTGGCTTTTGTTCGACGCGAGGCGGCCTTAGGCCCTTAGTGAGCCGGCCTTCGAACCTCGGTCTCTCGATCTAGGATCGGGCGGCTCAAGCCCCCGAGCCCCTTGGGGTTTGATTGGGGTCAGGCCATGTTTCATGCGTCACCCCATCCTCGGTTTCCGCAACTGGAGGGACAGAGCTAACGACACTTGCCTCGATGGCTCGAGTGTTGTGCTCAGTGAGCTCAGCTAACGGGCATGTTCGAGTGGAATCCAGGTCCGTCATCCAGCTGACGGGGTTGGTAGAGCCCTCATGTGGCATTCCACTACTTCTTAACCCACCTCCCGACAGATGCTCGAGCCGTTCGATAGGCTCGGGTGGCCGGTTGGCCTCTCCTTGATGGAGATTATATGGGTTTGGCTCAAGGTTAGAATCGAACGAGAAAGGTCAAGATGTCCCTATCCGCTTCTGAGTGGGGTCAGGCAAGGCCGCTGGGGCTCATCTCGGTTTTTCTCCCCTGGCTCTGTTTGACATGAGGCAGCCTCGAGCCCTTCACGGGCCAGGCCTTCGAACCTCGGTTGGTTGCCGCTCATATCGAATGAGACGACTACTGCTTTGTGATGCGACGCAAAGCGTTGTGATGCAGCAATCGCATATGCGATGCTTGGATGTATGAGATAAGTGTATGAATGATTATATAAAGAAATAGCGGAGGTCGGTAATGTTACCTCGATGGCACGAGTGATGGGTTCTGAGAGTTCTTACTAGATATGTCCGTGCGGGGGTCCAGGTTCGATGTTCAGTGATGGAAATGGTGTAACCTGCATGAGCCTCCCATTCTTCCATATATGTCATTCGGATAGCAGTCCGAGCCGTTCAATTGATTTGGGTGACCTGACAACCTCTCCTTAATGGAGATTCCATAGGTAGGCCTCTCCAAATCCTTCTCGAGAAAGTGGAGGTTAAGGTTTGGAGTGCAGAGACAAGGACTCTAATCGTGTTGGTGGATAAAAAATGTCATAGCTGCTGGGGCGTAGGGTCCTAATGGTCCGACCAAGCTTACTCAAAGTTTGCGCCCGCACACCGTGCCTCTAGTTTTTTAAACGTAAGGAGGGGCCGGGCAAAGAGAATGTCTAGTGAATAGACACCCTCGCCAGCCCCCAAGCAATTCCCGACCCTCTATCGTTGCTGGGGTCGAAGGCTTGGATAATGAAATTAATATGTCAAGTAAGTGAGGATGCTTATCTTTCGGCAACGGTCTTCAGCCGTCCGATCGACCTGGGCACCGGTTTTACCTCGATGGTAAGAGTGATGGGTTCGGAAATCCTCCCCCGGATATGAGCGTGATCCTATCTGCTCCTTATCTGTTTCTTGTTAGTGGCCAAGCCTTCCGATCGACTCGCGTTACCTATCGAAACAAGATTTCCCTGCGAAAACAGAGGATTAGAGCATCCCACGCAAGAATTTAGTTAGGCAGATAAGCCAAGCGTTGAATTTGTGCAAAATGGACGAGCTCTTCGTTATAGTAAACAACCTTTTAGCTCTTCTCCCTCTTTTTGTAAGAGGTTCAATGCATTTCAACCCTTCCGATAGTTAAGGTCATAAAAGCTCGGAGTGCAGGGCTAGCCAATTCTAATTACGCTGGTGAGCAAAGACACCATAGCCGCTAGGGTGTAGGTATCCCATAGTTTGACCAGTTATACTCAGAGCTTGTTCCCTGTAAACCTAGCTCCTAAGTCCTAACGTAAAAAGGGGCAGGCACAGAAGATGTTTGCAGGATAAATGTACTCATATCAGCCCCCGAGTGAGGCTCGACCCCTTACCGTTGCTGGGGTCGGATGTCATGAAGGATCAGGGAGTTTTGTTAATGAAACTGATAAGGAAAAGTGTGCTTTTATTAGGGGTAAAAGCGACGTAGCTGCTCGATGTTCCAGGCATTGGTGAAGATTTCGCCGTCGATGTTCTTGAGCTTGTAGGCGCCTGGACGGAGCACCTCCGCAACTATGTACGGTCCCTCCCATGGTGGGGAGAGCTTGTGGTGGTCCTTGTTGCTCTGTATGAGGTGAAGGACCAGGTCCCCGACGTTGAAGGCTCGACCCCGCACTCGTCGGCTGTGGTCCCATCGCAATGCCTGTTGGTACTTGGCCAAGCGGAGGAGGGCGACGTCGTGCACTCATGAAGTACACAGGGCACTGTACTTTGAGGGCATGCCCCTCCTCTTCCCACTCCACTACTAGGGCGGCACTGATCACTTGTGTGGTGGCTACAATGTAGAGCAGAAGGGGTTCTCCATCGGTAGGAGGAACCATGATCGGTGCCTTCATCAGGAGCAGTTTGACCATGTCAAGTGCCTCTTGGGCCTCAGATGTCCATTCGAAGTCATCGGCCTTCTTCAGAAGTCAATAAAGGGGAGACCTCATTTGCCAGGGCATGAGATGAAGTGGTTGAGCATGGTGAGGCACCCTGTAACTCGTTGTACCCCCTTTATATTCTGAATCAGGGCCCATCCTTGTGATGGCTAAGATCTTCTTCGGGTTGGCTTTGATGCCGCGCTCAGAGACGATGAAACCAAGCAGCATGCCCCTCGGGACACCAAAAACGCACTTCTCGGGATTAAGTTTGATGCCGTTTGCTCGAAGTTTTGCAAAGGTCTGCTCAAGATTGGCTATAAGGTGGTCAGCCCATTTTGATTTGACCACGATGTCGTCAACATAGGCCTCAATGGTTCGTCCGATGAGGTCTCCGAAACACTTGAGCATACAATGCTGGTATGTGGCCCCGATGTTCTTCAGACCGAATGACATTGTGACGTAGCAGAACGATCCAAAGGGGGTGATGAAAGATGTCACGAGCTGGTCGGACCCTTTCATCGTGATTTGATGGTACCCAGAGTACGCATCAAGGAAGCAGAGGGTTTTTCACCCTGAGGTGGAGTCAACTATTTGGTCTATGCGCGGCAAAGGATATGAATCCTTTGGGCATGCTTTGTTGAGACCTGTGTAGTCAACACACATCCTCCATTTCCTACTCTTCTTTTGCACAAGAACGGTTTTGGTTAACCACTCTGGGTGGTACACTTCCTTGATGAATCCGCCCGCTAGAAGCTTTGAGATCTCCTCGCCGATGGTCCTGCATTTCCCCTTATTGAAGCAACGCAGGCGTTGTTTCACCGGTTTAGAGCCTGGGTAGATCTTCAAGACGTGCTTGGCGACTTCCCTTAGAATGCCTAGCATATTCAAGGGTTTCCACGCAAAGATGTCTCTGTTGGCGCGGAGGAAAGCCGACGAGCGCGCTTTCCTATTAGGAGGAAAGCGTGGTACCAATGCACACCGTTTTGCCCTCAATGCTCCCGGGGTCTACGAGGACCTCCTTTGAGCCCTCCACTAGCTCGAAGGACCCGGTCGACCACTTGGGGTTGGGTGCTTCTTTGGTGACCTCCTTCCTGAGGGCCGTGAGCTCTGTAGGGGCGACGATTACTGCAGGCGTGATCGTAGTACTCAACCTCGCACTCGTAGGCGTGCTGAAAGGAGGTGTCAACGGTGATGATCCCGCCTGGGCCCATCATCTTTAGTTTGAGGTAGGTGTAGTTGGGGACAACCATGAACTTCACGTAGCATGGTCGTCCCAGGATGGACATGGTAGGTTCCATGGAACCCAACCACTTCAAAGGTGAGGGTCTCCGTCCTATAGTTGGATGGACCCCCGAAGGTGATGGGCAGATCGAACTGCCCAAGTGGCAAGGCCTGCTTTCTAGGCACGACACCATGGAAAGGCGCTCCTGGTCAGCTGGACGCGCGCTCGGTCGATACCCATGGCATCGAGCGTCTCGGTGTACAGGATGTTGAGGCCGCTGCCCCCATCCATTAGTACCTTAGTGAGGCAGCTTCGTATTGACGATCGGGTCGACCATGAGCGGATATATCCCCGGTTGCGGGACACTCTCCGGGTGGTCGGTCCGGTCGAAGGTTATGGCAGGATTCTGACCACCGGAGGAAGGCACATGTGGCCGGTTTGGTCGCATAGACCTCGCGGTGTGCGATCTTCTAGCGGTGATTGGAGTCGTAGGCCTCCGATCCTCCAAAGATCATGAGGCAGCCATCCGATGTTGGAAAGTCGTCATCCTTCTCCTCGGCGTCATCCATGGTAGGGTCATGGTTCCTTCCCGTGTCCCCCTTTGTTGGAGCCTCCGGACAACAACTGCTTCATGAGGGCGCAGTCTTTGTATAGATGCTTGACGGGGAAGGCATGGTTTGGGCATGGCCCCTCGAGTAGTTTTTTGAAGTGGTTTGGAGTGCCCTCCATGGGCTTCCAACCACCCCTACGATTAGCGGCGGCCACGAGAGAGCCCTCACACCGTTGCTTTTTGTTCTTTTTGGCGAGACAGGTTAGAGGTGAATTCGCCAGCATCCTCATTCCGCCTTGCCTTGCCATTGAGGTGATCGAAGATTGCTCTGACTGCTTCTTCGCCCAAGACATGGCTGGTGGTGATGTAAAGGAGTTCCTTGGTGGTTCCCTGGACCCTTGCATCCTAGCTTGTGAACCAGAGACTCGCAGATGGTCCTAGATAGAAAGGCCCCTATAACATCGGCGTCAGCGATGTTAGGCAGCTCATTGCACAGCCGGGAGAAATGTCGGATGTACCCATGGAGGGTTTCTTCGACCTTCTGATTGTAGTTCTTGAGGTCTCATGGATTCCCAGGACGCTTGTATGTACCCTGGAAGTTCTCCACGAAGATCTCCTTTAGGTCCACCCAACTCTGGATTCTGTTGGACGGCTGGTGTTCCAACCATGTTCGTGCCAAATCGGACTAAGAACAGTGGATGGTTGTGGATAATGAAATCATCATTATCTGCACCACCGGCTTGGCAGGCAAACCAATAATCCTCGAGCCATAGTCCAGGGTTCATCTCCCTAGAGTATTTTGGGATGTTGGTTGGTGGATGGTACCTTGTTGGGAAGGCAGCGTTGAGGATGTGTCGGCCGAAGGCTTGAGGCCCCGGTAGGCCGGGGCTCAGGCTTTGGTCCTCACCACTGTCATAGCATCCTCCACGGCGAGAGTGATAGTCACGGCTAGCTCCCTCTCTTAGGTCGTTGTGAGTATGCCTACGAGCGTCGAGGGTATTGCGTGCGTCATGGTTGCGGCTAAGACACTGATGCACTAGGACCACGACACGCTGCCTACTGCCCTATGGCGCTTGGTGGACCGACGCATCCCTGCTAGGGTGCTTAGAGGGCGTGCACTAGCTGGCATCGGGCTTGCGTCGTTGAGACAACGAGCTCTCTGCTTGCTGCGCCGCCGCACGCTCGAGCAACGTGCGAATCTCACGGTGGGCCTGACGGTCCTCGGGTGTCGCAGCCTCTAGAAGGCCATGGAGCAAGGCCGCCATGGCAGCGATGTTCTGGCTTGCCCAGGCGAAGCGAGAGAGGGCTTCATGTGTTGAGGTACTTGGAGTTGGCACACATGCATAAGGGTAAAGAGATTAGAGATGAAAAGGAGAAGAGAGCAGTGATCAGACTCTAGGCATGGGATGGACCAGACCCTGGGTGGTGAGTCCGGTACCATACCCTAGCCCTTAGGCTGAGTCGACACTCGGACCAGACCTGTAACACCCCCGGTGTTTATCACCAGTTAAGCAATGGGTTTGAGCTCAAACATGACATATCAAGTGGTAATCAAGGTGTCAAGATCCAATCTACATGATGGAGCTTCAACTTAAACTTGGGCCACACACAACTGCTTACATATGGACCCTTGTTAAGATTATGCAAGAGTAATTCTAAGCATGCTTCTTCCATGTACATTACATCCACATGCACCCATCTAGACCCGTGGAAAAGTTTCATGAAGTTTGGAATCAAAAAGTCACATGAAATGATAAGTCATATCTTTGCATGAATTGCTTTATCAAGTGACTAAAAACATATGAAGTCAACCAAACCTTGTAACCTTGCTCAAACAACTCTAATTGAACTCTACAACAAAAGTTATGAAGGGTTCGTGTTGAGCAAAGGTGGAGAAAATGTCCGAAAATAATGGAAACCCTATATTTTGTAGCAGAAAGGACTTTGCGTTGATCGAGAAATAAAGTTGACTTCTGGACCAGATATGAGGTTTGACCAAAAATGAAAGTTGAAGAAAAGTTTGAGTATAACAAACTTTGTTAAAGGACCAAGTCATGATTTAGCTTCGAAGTAGATCAAACAGTGCTCAAAGTATAAGGGAAAAAGCTGAAATCAACCCGACCGTGTTTGCAGTCCGGATTTCACCGACATCGACGTTGACATCCCACGTTCTCCAAATTTTGTTAAGAAACTTGAGTTAGTCCAAAAATAAAAGTTCAAGGTTATGTTATGGAGAAGAGCATGCAAAAAGTTGCACTGAGTTTGACTAAGTTTTGACCTCCGAAGGCGAGCTCCCGTGACTGTTATCAACACACCGACACTATCACTTTGGAGCCTAATTAACTGCTAATCCATTGCTCAAATGGCCGTGGTCCATAAATGAAATTTGTAGGTCATCATGTGGACAACAAACTTGCTTTAGGGCCCATGACTTAGTTTGGACCAGAACAAGCCCAATAATGTGGTCCAACTGGCCCGCTCCGGCACCTGCCAGCCGCTCGGTGGAATGCCCCAAAGGGGGAGCGCGTGGCATCCATGCAGAGCTCGCGCCATGCCATTGCCGCGCGCCGCTGCCGCGTGTTCTGCTGCCCTGTCGCACCCCCGCTCCTCAAACCGAGTGTTCGAGCTCCTCTATCACCCACTCGCCTCTCCACTCTCCCTCGCTCTCTGGCGTCGCACGTGAGCTCCAGGGCGCAGTCGCCATTGATGCCGTCGGCCAGCTCCTACTGCTGCTCCCGCAGGCTGCAGCTGGACCGCTGCTGCACGCGGTTGGCTAAGCCCGGGGCTCCGACTCGGCCACGATCCTCCTTCGCAGCCAGCTGGCTAGGTCCAGCGAGTAGCGCCGTCGCCGTCCGCCGCCGGTACGCCGTCGCTGCTGCCACTGTGGTACGCGGATGTGCTGTCTCAGGTCGCCGTGGTCCAAGCTATGCGCTTGCGGGCCTAGGGTAGAGCGCAGCGCCGCCGCTCGCCGCCGCTGCCAGGCTCTCGCTGGCCGAGTCGGCCGGCCAAGCCTCTGCTGTGACTCCGTGAAGAAGAAGGAGCGAAGGACCACGCGCATGAATAGAAGCTTTTCCAGGGGGTTTTGTGAAGAACTAGTGACTCCAGTGAACAGTGCCGAAAAGGATCAATTTGTTCGTGTTTAATTTGTGTTTTCCGCAGGGACCCCGATGCAAGATTTCAATCCCTTTTTCTCTGGTTTTTACAGATTTGAATGCTCCACTTTGAAAATTCGTAGTAATTTGTAGAAAAATCGTAAAATAGTAAATGAGGACTTTTTGGAATCCTTGTGAAATTCTCTGTGCATTAGATCTATAATATTACATGTTTTAGTTTAAAGGTTTAGCTGTAAAAATAGATTTAGGCAGTTAGGTTCTTAATGCTTGTCATGTCTTGTCCTTTTTATAACTGCAGTTATTTTACTCAAATAAATGTGAAATTTTTATGGAGTGTTACTGATGTGATTAGTGATGGCTGGTAAAAATTTCAGTATTTTAGGCTTGATAGTTTAAGATCTATAAAAATAACAAATTGCCTGTATTGCCTTACCCCTATTCTGAATAGGCCTGCAAGATTAAATTAATTGGCCTAGTTAGGTGATGAATCATGACTTTGTGATAATACATGAGTTGTAGTACGTTTATTAAGATTTTCAAAAAGCTAAATATCATGATTTTTGGTTAAGTAGATCTTGAGTTATACTTGCTTAAATATCAGTGGCTGTTTCTGCCCAAACTCTGATAGGGTTACCTTGTTGGTATTGTGGGGCCTTCTTAATAGTAGAATTTGCTTTAGGTGTTTACAACAAAGTTGTTTAGAATTTGATAAGCTTTCTAAAAAGTCTAGAACCACATTTATTGGACCTGTATAACTCCATTTATAGTTGTTTAAAGTGGCATGTCAGTTTCTATCTATGTTTTGGACAGCGATGCAATTATTGGATTAATTGACCTTTCTAATTGTAGAATCATCTTAAGATGATAATAAGAAAGTTGTAGATAACTCACCTAACTAGCTTGTGTTAAATTTTCATGGCAGGTGGCCAAGTAGTTTGTGAGTTATGACTGTTCTAAGTTGGTCTTCAGAAATTGTAGCTTTCTGGAATTTCTGGACCAGCCTTGATAAATGTGCCTGTTTAACCTTGTTAACTCTGGAATCATGCTGATAGGTTTAAATATGAATTGTAGACAATTTCATAAGATTTCCAGAATGTCTTCTTGCAAGTCATTTGGATTTGTGTAACTTCAGTTATGCTTCTCTGAAGTTGCAATCAGTTTTATGTCCATGTCTGGACAGGTCTGAAACATCTACATGTTTGACCTGTTTAACTTTGTAATTAGCTTTTTATGTAAACATCAATCTTGTAGACAATTTCTATGGATTATCATAAAGTCTTAGATCATCCTTGTGGGATGTTTGTAGCTTAAGTTATGTTTGAAACAAGTGACTGTTTGCTGCTGTCCAAATCTGCTTGTATCTAGAATTGTTTGCTTCTACTTGCTCTTGTTTGTATGATTGCAAATGGTTATCTTGGACACCTAGAGTTAAGGTAGCAGGCCTAAAATGTTTTGCTAAATTGTGAAGTACTTGATCATGTATAGCTAGCTGGTTGTATGACATGCTTATGTGTGTATAGTGTAACATATGCTTGTTTAGTATGCTTATTGCATTCCTTCATGTGTATTCTTTATGTTCATGCATCTGCATTTATGCATCTCATCCTAGGTACGCTAGGTACAGCACGTGGACATGGAGCGCATGATGTGGAGACAGACGATGGTGTAACGGTGGGCTGTCCAGAGGATGGAAGAACCCCTGAATGCAAGTGCTAGGACCTGAGATGTCACCAGGACGGTGCAACCTAACTGAACTGACTTGTGTCGGATCTCAGGCAAGCCCCGGAGCATTATAAGTCTCCTAATTTATAAAAGCAATTCTTTATATATATGAGTTATATATTGTTGCATTAAGTTGTAGGAGTTGATTGAAACCGTTGATGCATTTATTACTATCCTTGCCTACCTTATTACCTTTTTACCATGTTAGGTCAGGATCCAATAACTGCTTAGCCTTGCTTAGACCGGTAGCAATCGGTGATATCCGGTCACCTACATTTATAGGTGGTTACTGGAAGAATTTAGCTATGGAAAGAATGATATCCTAGAATTAACCATGTGTGATGGATAATTGGAGACCGGACGGAAAAAGTTGGAGGCAACCAGACAGGGTTCTGGGGTGCTATTAGTTTCTGTCTGTGTCGATTAAGGACCGACCGTTGTTGGGCCTCGAGTCATGTTGAACGCATGCCTTACATTTAGCTGGCCGGATAAAGTACCATCCGACCACGAAGCTGGGAGATTTTTCGGGCTGAGTAGATTGCCTGCAACGCACTGTGCCGGAGCAGGTGTGGTAGGACACGGGGGCGAGATGATAAGACCAAAGTGCAGTCGGTCGGCCCCCGGGTACATGTGGTTCCTGGCAAACTCGAGATTCCTGGAAAGTTGACTCGGTGATCAATATCTCACTTTAGCGGGTGAGTGAGGTTTGTGTAAGGAATAAATCACCAGCTGGTTAGGAATCGATTCGAATCGCCATCGCTCCTGGATAGTGAGCACTTGACTCGAGTTACTTCATCGTAGTAATTATTATGGAACAATGATGGTTATCTGGATGGTATGGGATATGCTAAATCTAAATTGGTAACTGGATGTTATTGGTTAATCAAGTGATTGCTATAGTACAGGTGCTTACCTAGATGGATAGGTCGTAATAAAGATGATGCAAAGTACTTAAAATGGTTTCTTCATGATAGCTTATGCTTTTCGCAAACAAGTCAGCTAGCCCACTAAAGAAAGCCTTGCATGATCCTTGGTGTCATTTGTTTTGGTTTTCGACGGGTAAGTCTGGCTGAGTACATTCGAGTACTCAGGGTTTATCCCACCTTGTTGTAGGTGATGTTCTCGGCCTGTTGAAGATGGTGGCTAACCACCGGTGGGCTCGGTGATTCTATACTTACTTCTCATCTATATGCTTTTGTCGGATGATGTCACTATGCTAGCAATATATTTGGAACTTATATTTATGTAATCATTTGAAAGCTATGCTGTTTTCACTAAGCGGTTTTGAAACCCCAAACTTGTACTATTATTTGTTAACCCCTTTGTAATATTATTTCCGCTGCAACCTGATGTATGTGATGTGTATTGGCTTAATCACGCGATCTTGGTTGTGATGTTGATTTATTGAGGTCTTTTGGGACACTCGGCGGACTACCGGGTTTATATGAGTGAAAGTATGGGTGTGTCAACGTGTTAGCGGGGACAACCGTACTTGATCTTGTATAAATTGGGCGGTTCTGTCATAGCTGGTATCAGAGCAAGATTAAGCATAAAACTGTCAGGTACATAGTTTTAAAAGCTAAGTTTTGGTTTTAAAAGGGTCTATTTTAACTAAAACTTTTGCTACAGGCAAATTTGTCAAAACTTATTTGCAAAACTATGCTAGCGACATCTTCCTTTATGCCCAGTTAAGGACTATTAGGTGGCTATCTAAGTACTAACTTTAAGGGATGTACTTTATTGCAATTTTTCTTTCGTCGTCCATACGGCGTGCTATTGTATGGATGCTATTCGCTTGAATGGTAATGTATGGATCAATTGCCTCTACGTCCAGGTAAGTGTGAGTTGTGAGAGCATGACCGTCCAACTGTCGGTCTAAGGGAGAGTTAGCTATGGCTACTGGAATATTTACATGTTACACACATGTATATATGAAGGTACTTAATTGCGGGTATATTTATCGGGTAGCTATGGATATCAAAGTATATACATCTAGGGATGTATATATGGAGAGTATCTTAGTTTACTATTTTCATTATCTCTTATGGGGATGGGCTGCAATGAATTTACCTGCAGGTACGCTAACCACAAATGCGTAGATTGAATGTAGCTGACGACTAGCTATATATCGAGAGAGTACGTGTTATGCCACCGACATAGAACGTGATTGCCACCTTAGGCTGGCAATTTCGTGAGGACGAATAGGACGAGCATGCATCATGATTGTGCTTGTGCATAAATATGCTTCCCTTCCTTTGTTCTGAGTGCTAAGTAACTTGTGATCGATGTATTGCACTATCTTCCTCATGTGGAGTTAAACCAGAATGTCTTGTCCATGTTGCTTGAATAGGAAGTGCTTGAGAAAAGTGTGTGCTTAGCCTTGCTAGAAATAATTGTGGTTACATGCTTAACCTATAATGTCCTCTAGTTTAGCCAAGTGGTGGGTATGTATGCTTGTTATCTAATTAGTGCCATAGTTATCACCCCTTTTGTCCTCGGTAAGCATACGAGTGTTGAAGAGCTCTATCCTAGAACCACGTCCAAGTTTTGGTAATCTCATGGTTGTCATTTTCAATTAAGTTCTCTCTTAGGAGCCTAAGCCTGTACACATGGTTGCTAGCCATTGAACGTTGTGCTATGAAGACTTTTATCCATGCCTTTGCTTGATGTTTGACCCAAGCTTAGCCCCCCCTTATTTGCTCACGTGTTTTGTGGTTGTCCCGCTCATGTGTGGGAGGACATTGCTCAAAAATCCTTGTTAGATCTGATGATCTAGTGCAACGCTAATCGCTATCTACCCTGCTTTGGAACCTTTTTCTCACAGATCATGTCATTGCCTTATCAACTGAATCCTTAGTCAGTGCCTTGGCTCTATCCCTTGAATCTTGTTTATTTTGTCTCCAACCTTCCCATGTCTCGGGATGTCTATCAGTCTTGGTCTCATGTTGCTACTCGATAAGACCAAATCTCATGTTAATCTTTATCTGGTAATCACTTGGGTGGACACAAGACGTATATGGAAATTCGGCAAGAAGTCCCCTGCTCAGTTGTCTTTGGCAATTAAGCTATGCTCTCTTGCGTTGTGTTTTGATTTTCGGATCCCCTGCTTGTTGACTCCTAACCTTGTGACTACCTTTGTTTGCTATCCCTCCTTCGCATAGTGCTTGCTCCTATGCAACCCAATTTGTGCCATGTGAGATTTCTTGTAGGTTATATGTTCAGTAATGGTGCCACGATTAGCGATCTATGGTGCCACGACGAAACCGAGAGCCTCTTGTGGGTGCACACACAAGGCTATGCTGCTCGGCACACGCTGGTATCAAGGTTTCTAGTCATGATCCATTACAGAACTACACCAATATCTTATTCTCACTTGAGCACTTCCTTGGTTATCTCTCCTTATCATGTCAAGAGATCTATATGTCGAACTAGATGCAATAGGACTTCCTTCTGGAGTAGTCCAACGGTTAACCTTTGAAGAACAGGTCACTAACAGGAACATAAACAGACTGTAAGAGGTGGTAGACAAGTGACTCTACTTGACGATCTCTATAATGATGTCAGTCATCTAGTGAGCAACTTATGCCATCCATGTTGGATCAGAAAGGTGCACCACACTTAAGGTTGAACAAGTTACCAGTCGGATGATAAATGGACCAGGATATTATGTGATGTAATAGGTCACCTGGTATATATGAGTTCATGTCCAAGTTCTCAATCTTTAGGTGCATAAGGATCACGTAGACGAACCGACCTCCTTTGGTGTGACCCCTTTCTGCTGACTTCAATGGCGACCATCTGTAGGCTTTGACCAAAATTTTTATTATCAAGAGTGAAGATTTGGAACCTTTTTAGTGTTGAGGGACAACTGATTTGTTACCAGTAGGAAAGTTAGTCTTCAGTTAGATAATGACTATTTGGTAACTATGAAGGCCAGATCTCACAGAACAATGTTGATCAAGGAAACAGCAAACCTGGCCCAGCAATGCAAGTGCTACTTCTTCTCCAAATGTGCTATCAAGTCAATTCCATCTTGGACAATCACGTATATAGTACAAGACGTGGTATCAGCTAGGTAGGAGCTAGCGAAAGCATGTCCCTAGTTTTTAGTCAGCATCTTTGTGCCCCAAGGTGCCACTAACACATGTGTCCAGACTCTATTGGATGAAGTGCCGAAGGATATATAGGAATGGTTCCTTATCTATGTAGAAATGCCCTACATGTGGAATAATGTTTTGTGCCCTGTGAAAACAGCCACAAGTCCAATGCTTGTGCATCGTCAAGTTGGTATCTAGATCAATGACGGAAATTGTTACCTAAGAAGCATGGTAGGAAGACTATAGCCTCCATCCTTGGCTAGAGAAAAGCTGCTGCTACTATGAGAAAGATTAGAGAGTGCCAAACACACACCTCAACGTGTGGAGCGAAGAAAAGGGAGGACACGAAATCTGTCCAGATTTTGTGGCACTAAACCGGTTATCTTCAAGCCGGCGATTAGTGACTCAAACGAAGTTGGATTGACCCCAAACTTGGTGATCTCATTCCTTGCTTAGGACCCTTCAATGTCTTAAGTTGGTTTGAGTATTGGTTGAGTAAAACATCAGATTTAAGAGATATCTTGTCGGCTCGGTTTGCTGCCATTTCAGAACACAACAGTTTTGGTAGATGAATTGTTTGGATGGTCAAACGGTGTCCGTTTGAGTTGAATTTTGGTGAATATTTAGAAGACTCATGGATCTGTATGCCTACCAAAATTCATGCATAATGGAGCTGTAGATTGTGAGTTATGAACAACAAACAAAAAGGTATAGAATCTGCAATTTTGCTGTGACTGCGATCATCATTTGCATTAGACGGTTGTGTTTGTAATTCATGCCAAGGAATTACAACTTGTAGGTGTATCGCTGTTAGACAACCCTCCATGCCCTAGAGAAGACTCCTTGCACCCATGTTTGTGCCGTACCTTTGTCCTCTCGTATCGATAATAGTTGAGCAGTCAAGATGTTCTACAAGTCAACTTGTGCTGTTGCAAGTCAAAAATAGATTGGAAGGGTGTTAAACCGTAGATTTTCGGATTATGGTTTTTGAGATATTGATTGGCCTTAGAATGGAAGCCTCGACGACAAATGTAGTAAGAAGGATGGTTTTGCTACGATGCAAGTCAACCCAACTTGTTGTGCAACTGCACCACGAAGGCAAATTGTACTCAACCTGCTTGGTAGTGAACTAGTCCCTAGTTTTGTGATTACTTGCAACTTGTGTTGTCCTCCAAGCCATGCTAACATCTTTCTGCATCAATGGTTCTCTAATGCTGACATGCCTTTGGTACCTTATGTGTGTTTTTACCCAAGAGGTTGCATCAGATTCAACTCAGATCACTGTTGCAACTTGGATACGAAGGCTCCCTAAGGAATGATCATCGAGAATGTTGAGCCAACAGAGTCAGCTATTACGTTTACCACTCACTCAGCAGACTCAGACCCTACAATATTGTTTTCAGAGAAAGAGAACTGCACACATGGAACCATTGCAACAAGTATCCTTCAGAAGATTATGATCTAGTGCAAAGTCCATATGGTCTGTGCTATATCCACTAGGGAAGTAGATGCTACAAGTATTTAGTCTACGTTTGTATCGCTCTTCGTACATCAAGGATGAAGTATGTAGGACATTGCTATCTTGGATTCCTCCCAAAGTAACAATACTTCATGAAGGCCAAAGAAGGAAATTCTTCAGACAACAGCTTACGACAAAGAGCAAGTATCAGAAAGTGTCATGACCAAATTAGCCTCTCTGATGCTCCGAAGTTAATTAGCCCAATGCTATCACTGATATTGGAAACTGGATGACCTGTTTCTCTTCCCATAAAAAGTCTTTCGCACCGAATCTCGGGACGCGATTCCTTTAAGGGGGGAGGGCTGTAACACCCCCGGTGTTTATCACCAGTTAAGCAATGGGTTTGAGCTCAAACATGACATGTCAAGTGGTAATCAAGGTGTCAAGATCCAATCTACATGATGGAGCTTCAACTTAAACTTGGGCCACACACAACTGCTTACATATGGACCCTTGTTAAGATTATGCAAGAGTAATTCTAAGCATGCTTCTTCCATGTACATTACATCCACATGCATCCATCTAGACCCATGGAAAAGTTTCATGAAGTTTGGAATCAAAAAGTCACATGAAATGATAAGTCATATCTTTGCATGAATTGCTTTATCAAGTGACTGGAAACATATGAAGTCAACCAAACCTTGTAACCTTGCTCAAACAACTCTAATTGAACTCTACAACAAAAGTTATGAAGGGTTCGTGTTGAGCAAAGGTGGAGAAAATGTCCGAAAATAATGGAAACCCTATATTTTGTAGCAGAAAGGACTTTGCGTTGATCGAGAAATAAAGTTGACTTCTGGACTAGATATGAGGTTTGACCAAAAATTAAAGTTGAAGAAAAGTTTGAGTATAACAAACTTTGTTAAAGGACCAAGTCATGATTTAGCTTTGAAGTAGATCAAACAGTGCTCAAAGTATAAGGGAAAAAGCTGAAATCAACCCGACCGTGTTTGCAGTCCGGATTTCACCGACATCGACGTTGACATCCCGCGTTCTCCAAATTTTGTTAAGAAACTTGAGTTAGTCCAAAAATAAAAGTTCAAGGTTATGTTATGGAGAAGAGCATGCAAAAAGTTGCACTGAGTTTGACTGAGTTTTGACCTCCGAAGGCGAGCTCCCGTGACTGTTATCAACACACCGACACTATCACTTTGGAGCCTAATTAACTACTAATCCATTGCTCAAATGGTCGTGGTCCATAAATGAAATTTGTAGGTCATCATGTGGACAACAAACTTGCTTCAGGGCCCATGACTTAGTTCGGACCAGAACAAGCCCAATAATGTGGTCCAACCGGCCCGCTCCGGCACCTGCCAGCCGCTCGGTGGAATGCCCCAAAGGGGGAGTGCGTGGCATCCATGCAAAGCTCGCACCATGCCATTGCCGCGCGCCGCTGCCGCGTGTTCTGCTGCCCTGTCGCACCCCCGCTCCTCAAACCGAGTGTTCGAGCTCCTCTATCACCCACTCGCCTCTCCACTCTCCCTTCCTCGCTCTCTGGCGTCGCACGCGAGCTCCAGGGCGCGGTCGCCATTGATGTCGTCGGCCAGCTCCTGCTGCTGCTCCCACAGGCTACAGCTGGACCGCTGCTGCACGCGGTTGGCTAAGCCCGGGGCTCTGACTCGGCCACGGTCCTCCTTCGCAGCCAGCTGGCTAGGTCCAGCGAGCAGCGCCGTCGCCGTCCGCCGCCGGTACGCCGTCGCTGCTGCCACTGTGGTACGCGGATGTGCTGTCTCAGGTCGCCGTGGTCCAAGCTATGCGCTTGCGGGCCTAGGGTAGAGCGCAGCGCCGCCGCTCGCCGCCGCTGCCAGGCTCTCGCTGGCCGAGTCGGCCGGCCAAGCCTCTGCTGTGACTCCGTGAAGAAGAAGGAGCGAAGGACCACGCGCGTGAATAGAAGCTTTTCCAGGGGGTTTTGTGAAGAACTAGTGACTCCAGTGAACAGTGCCGAAAAGGATCAATTTGTTCATGTTTAATTTGTGTTTTCCGCAGGGACCCCGATGCAAGATTTCAATCCCTTTTTCTCTGTTTTTTACAGATTTGAATGCTCCACTTTGAAAATTCGTAGTAATTTGTAGAAAAATCGTAAAATAGTAAATGAGGACTTTTTGGAATCCTTGTGAAATTCTCTGTGCACTAGATCTATAATATTACATGGTTTAGTTTAAAGGTTTAGCTGTAAAAATAGATTTAGGCAGTTAGGTTCTTAATGCTAGTCATGTCTTGTCCTTTTTATAACTGCAGTTATTTTACTCAAATAAATGTGAAATTTTTATGGAGTGTTACTGATGTGATTAGTGATGGCTGGTAAAAATTTCAGTATTTTAGGCTTGATAGTTTAAGATCTATAAAAATAACAAATTGCCTGTATTGCCTTACCCCTATTCTGAATAGGCCTGCAAGATTAAATTAATTGGCCTAGTTAGGTGATGAATCATGACTTTGTGATAATACATGAGTTGTAGTACTTTTATTAAGAGTTTCAAAAAGCTAAATATCATGATTTTTGGTTAAGTAGATCTTGAGTTATACTTGCTTAAATATCAGTGGCTGTTTCTGCCCAAACTCTGACAGGGTTACCTTGTTGGTATTGTGGGGCCTTCTTAATAGTAGAATTTGCTTTAGGTGTTTACAACAAAGTTGTTTAGAATTTGATAATCTTTCTAAAAAGTCTAGAACCACATTTATTGGACCTGTATAACTCCATTTATAGTTGTTTAAAGTGGCATGTCAGTTTCTATCTATGTTTTGGACAGCGATGCAATTATTGGATTAATTGACCTTTCTAACTGTAGAATCATCTTAAGATGATAATAAGAAAGTTGTAGATAACTCACCTAACTAGCTTGTGTTAAATTTTCATGGCAGGTGGCCAAGTAGTTTGTGAGTTATGACTATTCTAAGTTGGTCTTCAGAAATTGTAGCTTTCTGGAATTTCTGGACCAGCCTTGATAAATGTGCCTGTTTAACCTTGTTAACTCTGGAATCATGCTGATAGGTTTAAATATGAATTGTAGACAATTTCATAAGATTTCCAGAATGTCTTCTTGCAAGTCATTTGGATTTGTGTAACTTCAGTTATGCTTCTCTGAAGTTGCAATCAGTTTTATGTCCATGTCTGGACAGGTCTGAAACATCTACATGTTTGACCTGTTTAACTTTGTAATTAGCTTTTTATGTAAACATCAATCTTGTATACAATTTCTATGGATTATCATAAAGTCTTAGATCATCCTTGTGGGATGTTTGTAGCTTAAGTTATGTTTGAAACAAGTGACTGTTTGCTGCTGTCCAAATCTGCTTGTATCTAGAATTGTTTGCTTCTACTTGCTCTTGTTTGTATGATTGCAAATGGTTATCTTGGACACCTAGAGTTAAGGTAGCAGGCCTAAAATGTTTTGCTAAATTGTGAAGTACTTGATCATGTATAGCTAGCTGGTTGTATGACATGCTTATGTGTGTATAGTGTAACATATGCTTGTTTAGTATGCTTATTGCATTCCTTCATGTGTATTCTTTATGTTCATGCATCTGCATTTATGCATCTCATCCTAGGTACGCTAGGTACAGCATGTGGACGTGGAGCGCATGATGTGGAGACAGACGATGGTGTAACGGTGGGCTGTCCAGAGGATGGAAGAACCCCTGAATGCAAGTGCTAGGACCTAAGATGTCACCAGGACGGTGCAACCTAACTGAACTGACTTGTGTCGGATCTCAGGCAAGCCCCGGAGCATTAAAAGTCTCCTAATTTATAAAAGCAATTCTTTCTATATATGAGTTGTATATTGTTGCATTAAGTTGTAGGAGTTGATTGAAACCGTTGATGCATTTATTACTATCCTTGCCTACCTTATTACCTTTTTACCATGTTAGGTCAGGATCCAATAACTGCTTAGCCTTGCTTAGACCGGTAGCAATCGGTGATATCCGGTCACCTACATTTATAGGTGGTTACTAGAAGAATTTAGCTATGGAAAGAATGATATCCTGGAATTAACCATGTGTGATGGATAATTGGAGACCGGACGGAAAAAGTTGGAGGCAACCAGACAGGGTTCTGGGGTGCTATTAGTTTCCGTCTGTGTCGATTAAGGACCGACCGTTGTTGGGCCTTGAGTCATGTTGAACGCATGCCTTACATTTAGCTGGCCGGATAAAGTACCATCCAACCGCGAAGCTGGGAGATTTTTCGGGCCAAGTAGATTGCCCGCAACGCACTGTGCCAGAGCAGGTGTGGTAGGACACGGGGGCGAGATGATAAGACCAAAGTGCAGTCGGTCGGCCCCCGGGTACATGTGGTTCCTGGCAAACTCGAGATTCCTGGAAAGTTGACTCGGTGATCAATATCTCACTTTAGCGGGTGAGTGAGGTTTGTGTAAGGAATAAATCACCAGCTGGTTAGGAATCGATTTGAATCGCCATCGCTCCTAGATAGTGAGCACTTGACTCGAGTTACTTCATCGTAGTAATTATTATGGAACAATGATGGTTATCTAGATGGTATGGGATATGCTAAATCTAAATTGGTAACTGGATGTTATTGGTTAATCAAGTGATTGCTATAGTACAGGTGCTTACCTAGATGGATAGGTCATAATAAAGATGATGCAAAGTACTTAAAATGGTTTCTTCATGATAGCTTATGCTTTTCGCAAACAAGTCAGCTAGCCCACTAAAGAAAGCTTTGCATGATCCTTGGTGTCATTTGTTTTGGTTTTCGACGGGTAAGTCTGGCTGAGTACATTTGAGTACTCAGGGTTTATCCCACCTTGTTGCAGGTGATGTTCTCAGCCTGTTGAAGATGGTGGCTAACCACCGGTGGGCTCGGTGATTCTATACTTACTTCTCATCTATATGCTTTTGTCGGATGATGTCACTATGCTAGCAATATATTTGGAACTTATATTAATGTAATCATTTGAAAGCTATGTTGTTTTCACTAAGCGGTTTTGAAACCCCAAACTTGTACTATTATTTGTTAACCCCTTTGTAATATCATTTCCGCTGCAACCCGATGTATGTGATGTGTATTGGCTTAATCACGCGATCTTGGTTGTGATGTTGATTTATCGAGGTCTTTCAGGACACTCGGCGGACTACCGGGTTTATATGAGTGAAAGTATGGGTGTGTCAACGTGTTAGCGGGGACAACCGTACTTGATCTTGTATAAATTGGGCGGTTCTGTCACAAGACCCTAGTGTTAAGAGAGTCTAGACCCGGTTACTTGAGTCTGGTTGCTCGACGGCGTAGCGCGAGGGACGCGTGGTAGTCTGCGGTGAACCAGACGCTGGGAGCTAGTCCATTCGGGGTGCTCTGGACTCTCTGTTTAGTTTTTTATGTGGACTCTGGTGATCAAGTTAGACTGGACGTGATGGTGGATTTGAGCGCGAGTCCGATCGAGGCATTGTGGCGCTCAGGCGGAGCGGATCGGACCCTAGAGGTGAGTCCGGTCGCCTGGACTGGACATAGTCTAGTCACTTTGGAGCGCTCTGGATACTCTCTATTGAGCTCTAGACACAGGGCAACACAGGGCCCAGACACGGCGTAGAGAGTTCGGTCCGGAGCAAGCACGCATGAACCTTAGTGGCAACAGTCAAATTCAAATTCGAGGCTAGCGTGGTAGTGCGTGATTGACTGGAGTAGTGGATCGAACTCACTGAGTTGGTCTAGACCGGACGTAGACTCAGGGTCCGATCACCCCTAATGGCTAGTAATGATTGGAAACTTTGTGTGGCGCCTATTTAAGAGGTTTGGCCGGCTTAGGGGAGTCTCTCTTGGCCATTTGCATTCTTGTACACCCCTAGAGCTGAGTTACACCACTCTCACTCTTCTCTCTTGATTGTTGATCATCCAAGTGAGTTGGGAGAGCATCCAAGTGCACTTGCAACACGTTGGCGCATCTAGTGGCACTTGTGGTTGCATCGGCTACGGTTTCTCTTGTTACTCTTAGTGGTTGCCGCCATCTAGATGGCTTGGAGCAGCTTGTGGTGATTGGCATGAGTTGGTGATTGTTCGTGGCCATCCCGATCGAGATTGTGAGGGGTTTTTGGGCTTATTCCCTAGTGGAGCGCTAAAAGCACCTCTAGTGGATTGCTCTTGAAGTTGAGTGCCCTCATCTTGTGTAGGTTCTTGCAGCACCCATTTGTTGGGCTTGGCGTGGTGCCAATTAGCTCATGAACCACCATGTGAATCGACCTTCACAATGGAGACTAACGTGCCGGCAAGCACGCTAACCTTAGGATAAAAATTGAGTGTCTATTGTCCCTTGGCTTTCATTGGTTTTCACTTGGTGATCATATTGTCTCTTGCCACGTTGGTATACCCCTCTCTACCTCTCTCGCTTTACTTCCTTACTTGTTGTAGAGGTAGTTTGAGTAGTATAGCTCTCTTGCTAGTTAGTTGAGTAGCTTGGTTAGCTTCTAGTTAGTTGTTAACTAGCTCAACTAGAGTAGCTTTAGTGACTTAGTTTTGAGTGTGCCTTAGTGATCTTAATTGACTAGAATCATTGGAATAGGTGGCTTGCAACCCTTGTAGAGTTAGAGCAAAAAGCTTCGCTTTTTAATTACTGACACGTTGCACTAGTGATTTGTAGAAAAAATTATTAGGCTATTCACCCTCCCTATAGCCATTAGGACCTTTCAAAGGTCAACCGTGAGAGTGGCTATCGAAGATGTGACTTTTTAATAATAGCAGATAGTTTAGAAAAAAACTATGAAAGGGTATGTTTAATGTTTTCCCCATATTCATCAAGTTCGTGTCATTGTAATAACCCAACCATTGCTAGCTACAGGTGCCTCAAGCTCTAGGACACCACTATCAAGCCTTGAGCGCTCATGTCCTGAGTCCTGCCCTAGCAACCAGTGCTCCAAAGCGTTGGGCAGACATCGCTAGCGCTAGGGGCACGATTGGTTCAACAAGTTGTGAATCCAATACTTGTACAAGAGACGATGTGGTTCAAATTGATTATCATTGTATTGTTCACTCAATTTCTCATTCTTACTTGTCTTTTGTTGTGCTAACTAGTTAGATGAGACTAGCAGGGAGGTAGAGTACTTCCACTAGCTAGCTAGAGCTTTAGCCTGTTCTTACTTTTCTAGATATATTATTTTTATTATATATCTAGATGTACTATATATCTAGGTGCATAGCAAAAAATCTATGCATTTAGAAAAACTAACCCATCTTATAATTGGGGATAGAGGGAGTACAACGCATGAATGCTTAAAAAGATGCTTAAGGTGAAAGAATAAATAAACATCTACTCCTTCCGTCCCAAAAGAAATGTAATTCTAGAATTAGGCACGTAAACGAATGTGAATGTGAAATTACAAAATTGCCCCATTGTCATGGGGGCAAAACCGTAGCAAGCATGTTGTTCGAAGTCAGGTATCAGAGTACGGGTCTCTGGTGGCTTGGGTGGACTCAAGAACACAAGAATCATAGAGAGGACGCAACCATTTTATCCTGGTTCGGGCCAATCAGGTGCCCTACGTCCAGCAGCTGATGATCCTTATACTCAAAAGCACCCAAAATTGGGGTTATAATAGGGTTGTAGAGAGATTTGGTAGGGGGTTAGCTCAGGTGCTAATCCAAGGTTGCCTCGCCACCGATGGAGCCTTCTCCCTCATTGGAGAGGAGGAAGATGATGGGATGCGATGGAGGAGCTCTTGATGCCCCTTCATGGGTTGCCTTGCTCTTGATGCTGAGCAGAGGCCAAGGAATGGAATGGAATGATCTAAGTTATGGTCCTCACTCCTCAACTAGGTCCGACCTTATCCCTTATATAACAAGATAGATCGGGTACATGTCCGTTTGGGGGAATTAGTCTATGGTCTACATGCATCAGAGTCCAAGAAGGCCTTGCAGCGACGCGCTAGTGGACCGTGGTAGTGTCGTGGAGCCAAAGAAGCCTTGGGCATCATTCAGTTGCTCTGTTCTGACACTCTGTGTGTCAAGCTATGTCAGCTTGGACCGGCCTCCCCTGGGTGGACCTTCTGGAGTCTTCTTGATGGTGAAGGAGGTTGGCTCTAGGGGCTGATGCGTAGGCCTAGAAGCCATCGAGCCTCTGGAGGCTGCTAGGGAAGCTTTGTCTTTGTGTCATGCCCTGTGCATGAACTTATCGAGAAATTGGGCAGCAATGCCTTGCCTAAGGGGCAGCGCTGGGGAGCCCTCGAGCCTCAGTAGCTCAGGGCTTGTCTTCTTATGCCCGGGCCTTGGTTGGCATCATTTGCTAGGCAGGAGCCAAGGGCCTAGACCTGGAGTGTTAGCGTAGATCAGGAGTCTAGGGGCTCGAGCAAGCCCTCGAGCCCTAGGCAGAGGTCGTGGTGGAGTTAGGCTCAACCGGGTTTCTTCTCAGAGGGTGTGCGCAAGTGTACCCGATGGGTATAGCCCCTGAGCGATCCTAGAGGGGTTGGTTGGGGGAGTTTTTTCGTTCGGGAACCATTGGACCCAAGGCTTAAAATACCCTATATGTTAGGATCTTATCTGGAGCCCTTGAGCCCTTCATGGCCTCACTCGGACATGATGGCGATGAAGCACTGAATTCGATCTTCTAGGTGACCGAACCCTCCTCAGCGGGGATGGCTTTCACTAACAAGGGCGCTATGCCCTGCCTGAGGCCTTTTATCTCCCATGTGATGGGTGTTGCTTGGCTATTGAGGCGGGGCGATGATGGTGTTGACCCCTTTGTGAGTCTATGTCACATAGGTCTTCGACTCGAGTGAGGGACTCAGTGAACTCATCTAGGAGTTACCATCCTTAGGCCTAGGGGTGTCGTCCTTTTTGACCTAGGCCTACCATGGGTCAGGTGATCAAGAGCGTCTAGGCTCTAGCTCAGGGCCAACTGATCATTTGGAGCACCACACCCTTCTGAGGGCTATGGTAGCAGGCCTTAATCCTCTTGAGCTAGCCTTCTAGGGCTGACCTCTTGTTGCCATAGATCGGGTGAGGGGACTACGCCATGCCTTGGATAGTGGCCCTCGTTGGGCCCACTGTTCAGTAGCCGTTGACCCAACTCTAGGGAGTTGGTTGGTTTTGGGGGGATGTTCCACTAGAGCACCCTGAAAGGATCAAGATGCCCAAGAGGGGGGGGTGAATTTGGCTAATTCTAAATTTTTGCAATAATTAAGCCCTACACTTAGCCCATTTCATCCCTTGTGTCTAGAATGTGTTTCTATTGTTCTCCCTACAAAAGTTTTGCACCCTAAGTTCCAATCCTACTCTAGCATGGCAATTCTAGGAATGTAAAGACATGAAATGAGTTGCTCAAATGTAAATGCTCAAAATAAAGAGAGGAAAAGGAACACGGCTGATGTTTTCCTGAGGTATCGAAGAGTCACCACTCCCCACTAGTCCTCGTTGTAGCACCCGCGCAAGGGTGTAGCTCCCCCTTGATCCACGCAAAGATCAAGTGCTCTCTACAGGCTGATTATTTGATACTTTATCATGGTGAATCGCTCCACAACCGTTCACAACATGACTTGGGTCATCCACAAGCTCCACCGGATGATCACCAAGCTCCCAACTACCAAGTCGTCTAGGTGATGATGGTCACCAAGAGTAACAAGCACAAACTCTCACTTGACCAAGACTAAGCCTAATGAGAAAGGTGGATGCACACTTGCTACTCCCTATGCACTAATGAGGTCCTTAATCTTGGATTATTAAATCTCAATCAACCCACTAGGCTCTTGCTCTCCCTTACACTCCTAAAGGTGTTTCTCAGCTGAACAAATGGGCAAGAGACTTCAAATGTACGAGTGGGATATGTATTTATACCCCCCATTCAAAACATAATGTTTGAGGTCCAACTCAGCAAGTATCAGGATGACCGAACACTCCGGTCAAGGTGACCGAACGCACCGGTCAGTGTAATACTGTTAGCGTGTTAGAAAAAGCCATTTTCTCTATCCTGAACTCTAGCCTACGTCCGGTCATCACCCACCGGACATGTCCGATCATCAAAAACCCTCTCTGGAACCTTACTATTATTGACCAGATGCTGGCACCCTAGAGTCTGGTCATTTCTCTGTTCAACATCTAGTCCAGTGGTCAACAGCCTATCCATGCTGCTACAGATACGGCTACCGTTGTGTCTGGTGAGCACTGGTATCCAGCATCCAGTCACACTCTAACTGCTGCTGCCAATCAAATGAACTGATTGGACTCTCTAAGCTATGTCCAGTCACAACCAAACCAGCCTCCGGTCAGTCATTTGAGCTCTCTATTTACTTCCAATTCAAAATTCTTTGTGATTGAAGTTGACTTCTATCGAATCTTAGGGCTATTCCTAAGTTACCTAGTGCTAAGTTTGACAAGTGTGCACCACAACTAATCCATTCGACTCACCTAGGTTAAGCTACTAGTCCATGTCCCCCTTAATAGTATAGCCAAAGGAAAAACTAAAGTCCTATACTACTCTAAGTGTCTCTCCAACACCAAACGACACTTAGAACTAGCTCGTCCTTAACCTTAGTCGTCCATCCTTTGAAAACCAAAATGATTTCCATCGACAGGGGCATGACAACCATGATTGCCTAATCAATTTCCATTACCATGACATAACTCAAATTGCCTCTACAAAACACACGTTAGTCATAGTAATCTCATGTCATCATTAATCACTGAAACCCAACTGAGGGCCTAGATGCTTTCAATCTCCCCCTTTTTGGTGATTGATGACAACACAACCTCGAGTATGTAAAAGAGATGAGTGAGGTTTTCAACATGCTTGGCTCATATAAGCTTTTGATAATAAGAACAAAAGGATTATGCATGCTTATATGACCCAAGCCAACATGGTGTACTCAAACGATATGAATTAAGTATGAGTACATGAAGTATAGCTCATTTGAATCAGTAGTAAAACACGGAAGCAAAGCCAATGAGCATAACCAAGTGACATGACATATATGAAACAATGTAGAGAGCACACATGTCACATAAGTCTCACCATCACATGTATATAATACCATGCATGAAGTATCACACACGAAAGACCAAAAGAATCGAGTCCATCTCACATGCTCCCCCTAAATCTAACATACTCGGTCCCTAACATACTCGGTCCCTCTTCCCCTTTGGCATTAAGCACCAAAACCTAAAGGTCAGATGGCAGGGACAGGAGCAGTCGAGTTGGGCACTGAGGTGCGGTGAGAGACCTAGAACTGAGCTGCATCATCCTCTAACCCTGAACTCTGAGGGGTCTGACCCTTTGTAGCTAGGAAGTGAAGGTGAAGCAGGTCTAGGTCTGGTCAGTAACTGGCATGGCCTGTAACTCTATAGGTGCCACTATAGGAAGGGGAGCCACATCTACCATTGTCGCTGTCGCTAAAGCCTCAAGTGTAGGAGTCACTATTTGAGGTGGCTCGGATGATGCAATAGATGATAGAATCGTCTCGGTAGTCTCAATAACTAGAGCAGCTGTGGTAGGGACAGAGACTCAGAATACTAGAGGTGTAGGCTACCCTATAAGCTCACTGAAGGTAGCACCAAGACTCCTAGAGACTAGGGTGTCCATCACTAACGCCAAAGAAGTTTGAGTCAGAGTGAAGCCCATAACAATAGGAGTAAAGTGTGGACCTTAAGTTACCCTGGTGAAGCAAACCACTGAGACACCTGCTCTATAGCTGAGGCAAACTAAGGAGCTATCTATCTCTGTCTTAGAAGCCCACTGGGCTGTACAGCTAGAGTCACTAGAGTGGTGGTGGCAGGCTAGCTATCTGAAATGTAGACTGCTGAGGATCAACCCCAATAGCTATGAATACATGCTGCATGAAGCCAAGTAACTACTGTTGAATCATAAGCTGCTACTGCTGCATGGCCTACTGCTATCACTAAAACTCATCCTATCATGCCTGAACTAGAGCAAGTGCAGCTACAGTCTCCTGTGCCTAGGGTGCCTGGTCCTACCTAACCCTCTCAAGTATAGCTAAGAGTGTCTATCTGCAGGTGGCTATGGTGGAGCTAAGATAGAGACACTGGCCTCGCTGTCGTGTGGATGAGGTGCCATCTACAAAATCAACTGATAGTCATCGTCTAAGCTGTCACTCGGGTCGCTCTCGACCTCATCTTCCTACTATGCATCAAGCTCCTCCTCCTCTGTCTTTGTGATGCCCCTGATGATCTCATCCTGCTGAGCTGCTGTCTTTGGTACCTTTGGGCGATGACTTGACTGGTGAGGTGTCCTCGCATGACTGTGATGTAGCATCTAGCTCATGTCATACTGTGTAATGGGAATGGGGATCCTGATCTTCCATTAGGTAGAGGTAACTATCGTTGTGGTAGAGAATGACACACCAATCTAGCTTTAGATCGAAAGATCGAACCCTATAATCTTAGCACCACAGCTCCTCTAATTATCAACCAAGTCATGGACTAGGTTGACCTCACCAAGAAGGCTAATCCCTGCCTGTGCAACAAAGAACACAAGCAAGAACAAGAAAGAACACAACCAAATTACAGATGAATGATTAATCTCATGAAGTTGGGGTATCACAAACCGATGAACGGTGAAACTATTCTTGATAGAATAATCTAAGCAAAACCCAAACCCTAATGGAGGAGTGACGGCTGTTTATGAAGACACTAGGGTTGTGCAAGACCCTTGGATGCGCCTCTAATGGGCCCAAACACGATACATGGTCCAACGAACCAAAAGACAGTGTCGCAGCACCCTAACAGATTCTAGATGCTAAATTGTGACCACGATTCCCATTGAGTCCAAATAGCTTTTGATGTGAGACCATATGGATTGGCTTCCTTATCAAATTAGCTTTCCATCCATATATGGATCATCAAAAATAGAGTCTAGATGTGTCCTGGGTGACCAGTTTAAAGCAGACTGGTTCTAGAGGCCGAGGCAGACTCGAAATCATGTTGGATCAGGACTCTAGTTTCTATTGGACGTCCTTGCTGGTCATCATCATCTCCACCACGTCCTCTAAATCCTTCATAACCCTCTCTAATGTTCCTAAGCAAGATAACATCATTAGGTAGTAGTCTATTCTCAAAAGTATGAAAAGAATCGCTTAAGAATGAGCCCACCTCTAAATTGAGTTGACCCATTCGAGTCCGGGTTATTGGACCTTGCATAACAATTAGGAGGATCAGCGGATGCATCTAAAGGAGTGATGTCCTCATCATCCTCCCCCTCTTGAAATGGAGTCATCCTCGACTCAAGCTCATCTTCTTCTCCCAAATGAGGTTTCAAATATGCAATGTTAAAGGTGGGACTAACCCCGAACTTGGGTGTCAACTCAAGTTTGTAGGCATTATCATTTATTTTCTCAATAATCTTATAAGGACCAGCTGCTCTTGGCATTAATTTAGAATTATGCAGCTCAGAAAATCTATATTTTCTCAAATGTAACCAAACCAAATCACCCGGTTCAAGTTTAATCTCTTTTCTACCTTTACTACCAGCAATTCTATAGTTTTCACTCATTCTTTCAATATTTGCTTTAGTTAGTTTCGTGCAACTTACTGAATAAAATCAACACACTCTCTTGCATCAATATGTATTCTCTCAGTGGTAGGTAAAGGCAAAAGATCAATAGGAGCATGGGGGTTAAAACCATACACTACCTGAAAAGGACTTACCTTGGTGGTGGAATGTTCCGCCCTGTTATATGCAAACTACACATGCGGTAAACACTCTTCCCACATCTTCAAATTGCGCTTCAAAATTACTCTCAACATGGTGGACAATGTTCAATTCACAACCTTAGTTTGCCCATCAGTTTGGGGATGACATGTTATAAAAAATAGTAGCTTGGTCCCCAATTTATTCCACAACATGCGCCAAAAATGACTCAAGAATTTTGCATCGCGATATGAAACAATAGTAGAAGGCATACCATGTAAGCGAACGATTTCTTGGAAGAAAAGGTCAGTAATATGAACAACATCATCACTCTTATGACAAGGAATAAAATGTGCCATCCTAGAAAAATGATCAACCACCACCAAAATACTATCCCTCCCCCTCTTAGTCCTTGGCAAACCCAATACAAAATCCATAGATATATCAGCCCAAGGAGTAGAAGGAATAGGAAGAGGCCTATACAAACCATGTGGGTTCAACCATGACTTAGCTTTTTGACATGTGGCACACCGAGCCATGTACCGCTCTACATCTCACCTCATCCTTGGCCAAAAGAAGTAAGTGGACAACACCTTCTCTGTCTTCTTAGCACCAAAATGTCCCATCAATCCGCCTCTATGTGCCTCCTGCAAAAACAAAAGACTGAACTAGAACCAACTAGGAATGCATAGGCGGTTAGCTCTAAACAAAAACCCATCATTGATCATAAACTTATTCCATGCACGTCCCTCTCTACAATTAAGCAACACGTCCTTAAAATCAGGATCAAGCACATATTGTTCTTTTATTGATTGAAGACCAAAAATCTGACTAATCAAGTTGGGACAGCAATGTATATCTTCTAGACTAAAGCATCAGCAATCACATTATCCTTCCCTTTCTTGTGTTTGACAATATAAGGAAAAGATTCAATAAATTCAACACATTTAGCATGCCTACGATTCAGATTATTTTGAGAGCGAAGATACTTAAGCGATTCATGATCAGAATGAATAACAAATTCTTTAGGCCATAAATAATGATGCCACATGTCTAAAGAACAAACAAGTGCATACAATTCCTTATCATACGTGGAATAATTAAGAATAGGGCCATGCAATTTTCACTAAAGTAAGCAATGGGTTTACCATCTTGCATCAAAACACCTCCAATCCCAACTCCACTAGCATCACATTCTTGCTCAAAAGTCTTACCAAAGTTTAGAAGTTGCAGCAATGGTGCATGTGTGAGCTTGTCCTTCAAAGTGTCAAAGGACTCCTCATGTGCCTTTTCCCAATGAAACACCACCCCTTTCTTCATCAACTCATGCAATGGGGCAGCAATGGTGCTGAAATCTTTGACTGAAGCAGCGGATAGAATCCTGCAAGACCAAGAAAACTCCTCACCTAGTGTGACTGGTTTGGGGAACTAGCTAGCTCTTTATGGCTTCAATTTTCATCTCAGTCCACCTCAATTCCCTTTGGAGTGACAACATAGCCAAGAAAAGAAACTCAATCCATGCAAAAGATGCACTTCTCAAGGTTACCAAATAAACATGCATCACTGTAAAGCATTAAAAACAGCACGTAAGTGATCCATATGTTCATCAAAAGACTTGCTGTAAATCAATATATCATCAAAGTAAACTACCACAAAACGACCAATAAAAACTCTTAAAACCTCATTCATTAAGCGCATGAAAGTGCTAGGTGTATTTGTCAAACCAAAAGGCATTACTAACCACTCATACAACCCGAATTTGGTTTTAAAAGCATTTTTCCATTCATCTCCAAGTTTCATTCTAATTTGGTGGTAGCCACTTCACAAGTCAATCTTAGTGAAAATCATAGAACCACACAACTCATCAAGCATGTCGTCTAGCCTAGGAATAGGATGATGATATCAAATAGTAATATTATTGATGGCTCTATAATCAACACACATACGCTAAGTTCCATCTTTCTTAGGAACCAAAAGTACAGGAACATCACAAGAACTAAGGCTTTCACATACATACCCATGGTCCAAAAGGTCTTGGCCTTTGCGTTGAATTTCCTTAGTCTCCTCAGGATTGGTTCGATAGGTAGCATAGTTGGGCAAGGTTGCTCCCAGAATCAAATCGATTTGATGTTCTATTCCTCTCATAGGTGGCAGCCCTGGGGGTATCTCAGCTGGAAAAATGTCCTCATACTCCTGCAAAAGGTTAGTGATAGCAGGAGGCACCGAGCTAACAATATTATCAAGCAAAAACATAGCTCATTTGCATACCAAAGCATAGCAAATATTAGCATCAGAAATTTCAGCAAAGTCACATTTTGTTGCAAGCATAACACCACCCTTCAATTTAATCCCTTCAGCCTTAGAAATAGATGTAGACTTATCCTTTTTAGGTGGAAGAATAGAATTAGCAACTTGCTGATTTTCAGATGGAACATCATTCAAACTAGCAACGCGTTCTCTATCAGCTTGTACAATTTGAGCAGGGGTCAAAGGTACCAATGTAATTCTCTTTCCTTTATGCACAAAGGTGTATTTATTACTTCTACCATAGTGTCTAGCATCATTATCATGTTCCCAGGGACGACCCAATAAGAGTGAACAAGCTTGCATAGGTACCACATCACAATAAATAGAATTAGCATAAGAACCAATAGAAAATGATACTCTGCAAGTTTGTGTTACCTTTACTTTACCAGAATCATTTAGCCACTGAATATGGTATGGATGTGGGTGCGGGCGTGTGGTCAAGCCAAGCTTCTTGACCAAATTAGAACTCACCAAATTATTGCAGCTATCTCCATCAATAATGACACATGCTCGACGGTTGCTGATGACGAAGAAAATCTAGAAAAAATTATGGCGTTGTAGCTTCTTAGGTTGCTGAACTTGTGAACTAAGCACCTATTGTACAATGATGCTCCTATTGGACGCCATGGCCTCATCACCAAGGACTTTGCCATCCTCCTCATCTGCATCTTGGTCTTCTTCATCCTCAATGTCAGAGGTGCTGATGTAACCATCTTCTATAGCAATATATGCCCGCTGACTTGGGTAGTCCTTCTGCACATGGCCAATGCCATGGCAGCAGTGGCACTGAATGCTCGAAGTGCGTCCCGTCGATGCAACGGATGAGGCACTCTTGGTAGGCACTTGCAAAGAATTTTTACCTGAATCTAAAGGTCGTGTGGGAGGTGCCTTAGGTGTAGCACAAACTCTAGAGGATGTTGGTCACTTGCTTGCTGGTGGAGGCGCCCAAAAAGTGGTTGGCTTGGTCAGCCCCGAAGATGGTGCCAAGTGTGGCGTGTATGTGGTGCTGACCTTGCTCTTGCTTTGCTGTTCACGCCCCTACAATTCCTTTTTTGCAAGCATAGCAAACTGAAACAACTGGTTGATAGTGTTAAATTCTTTATAATCAACAATGTCCTGAATCTCACGCCTCAAACCTGAATAAAATGACAGATGGCATCTTCATTCCCCTCCACAACACTATAGCGCATCAATCTCTTTTGGAGCTCACCATAGTAATCCTGTACAGATTTATCTCCTTGTTCTAAACGCATCAATTTCTTATGCAAGTCTCTATGATAAGAAGGGGGAACAAAATGATCACGCATAGCTACCTTAAGTTCTTCCCACGTACCAGGTAAAGCATCCTGTGCAGCTAGCCCATTCCACCAAATAATGGAAAAATCCTTAAACTCACTAGTAGCTTATCGAACTCTATGATGCTCAGGCATGAGGTGGGCACTAAACTTTTGTTCTACTATCATCTCCCAATCAAGATATCCCTCAGCATCATAATGACCCAAAAAAGATGGTATTGTGAACTTAATCTTAGCATAAGGATCATTGGGCACACGGTGATTATTACCTTGATGGTGGTGGACGCCACCCATACCTATCGTGTTGCGGTAAAGACATCGTCGTAATCTTGCTTGTTGGAAGGCTGCTCGATCTATGTTCCCAGTGGCATCATGCACCATGTCTTCTGGCAAGAGACGATGGTGTTGCTGCTAGAGACATCATTGTTGTTGACTGCCACCAAGGTTTCCAACTCAGTAACCTTATCGGTTAGCATGGAAAATTCGTTTGTCCAATCTCTCCATGCTGTTGCCAATGTTGAGTTCAATGAGTGTGTCAGTGATGGCCTTCCTGATGGCATCCTCTACAATAGCTTGCCGTTGCTCTTGGCTGACACACTCATTGAAACCCTTAGGATTGTTATCTCCCAGTATGATCACCTCCTGCCATTGTAAACACAAAAACAGGAACAAACGGTGAAAGTTATCCATACCAAATGACTACGTGGTTGCAGTGGTGTCACTTTTAATAGCAAGTGGAAGCGTCTTACCAAGCTCTTACAAAGTTCTTACCAACACAAGCAGTGGGTGGTACAACTGGCGGCTGGTTCATGATACCTGTGAGGCAGTGGTACCGAGATTGCAAGGCTCTTTTTTTGTATTGATCTAAAGAGTTTGTGGAGCTTGGAAGGCACACAAAGAATAATATATATATCTAGCACACAAGTCAGTAATAGAAAGTAATGCTGAATTATAGTCCAAAGTACTTGTTCTCGTTGCTGGTCTAAAATATTCTAAGTACCAGGTGTGTGACAAACAAGTATGGTGGATAGCAAGGTGACAGGTGTGTGAAAAATAAGTATGGTGGATGGAAATAGCAATACAAACAAGGAACTAGACAGCACACTGCTAACACAATCTCACTTTGGTCTTCTCTATGTGCTCCTTTAGATATTGTTCCTCTTTTGCCCCTCTTTTTTCTATTTTTTGGGCTATCGTTGTTTTTTTTGGGAAATTTTAACTTTTTTATTTTATTTTTTTTGATATTTTCCTTCACTTAGTAGCACAAAAGAAGTAACCATAGAAAATATGAGCTTAAAAAAATGAAAGACGTGGCCTATGGAAATTTCAGAAGATGTGCTCAAAATCGACAAAAAGCTTGTGACCACGAAAAGAGGATCTTGTGACCAGTTTTTGACCAATTTAAAATTTTCCAACCTTGACATAGCGAGGAATGGACGGATCTAAAAATTTTTTCTGATCGATTTTGATATATGGAATGTCAAAATCGGAGTTCGTATGCGAACACTAGACCAGTTTTAAGAATTGGCTCCGAATTAGAGGATAAAATGGGAACAATGTGAGCAAAATTGGTCACAACAGCAAAGATTTGATGAAAAAGATGGGGGAAAGCACACGAACTGGACTCTAACACGACCTAACCAGCAACAAGACCTCGACTCGAACACAAACTCAACACGACGGACTCTAAAACTAAAATATGCAAAGGCTATGGTGCAGAAGGTTCTAAGACAGGAAATAAAAGTATGGCACTAGACTATGGGACGAATGCAAAACACTCAAAACTAGAGAATAAATGTGAACCTAATGGTATACCTTAGCTCTGATTACCACTTAATGGGAACAGGGATCCCGATCTTCCATCAGGTAGAGGTAACTATCATTGTGGTGGAGAATGACACATTGATCCGGCTTCAGATCAAAAGATTGAACCCTACAATCTTAGCACCACAGCTCCTCTGGTTATCAACCAAGTCACGAACCAGATTAACCTTGCCAAGAAGGCTAATCCCTGCCTACGCAATGAAGAACACAGCAAGAACAAGAAAGAACACAACCAAATTACAGATGAATGATTAATCTCACGAAGTTGGGGTCTCACAAACCGATGAACGGCGAAACTGTTCTTGACAGAATAATCTAAGCAAAACCCAAACCCTAATGGAGGAGTGGTGGCTATTTATGAAGACTCTAGGGTCATGCAAGACCCCTGGATGTGCACCCTAATGTAACACCTTGGGTGTTTAAATACTAAAACCAGCCATGTCATCATATGCATTACAAAGCATTTGGCATTTAGTGAAAATTTTGATATGCTTACACTAAAACAAGTTTACCTTTATGTGGTATGTGTTGAATTGTATTGTTTGAATCAAGTTTAAAATTTGGTCTGGATTTGAATTTTCAAGAAAACCCTGATTTTCAATATTTAAATCCTACCCTGCTGCTATAGCATCAGCTAAAGTTGGCAGAACTGGTGGTGGATCAGGAACACCACCCTCTTCATGCAAAGAACCAGGAATATCCAAAGCACGAGTATGAGTCATCTATTCATTAATAAACCAAACTTTACTCACTAAGCTTTTATTGAGATATAAAAGAGCTCACTGCAAACACATTACATTAGGTTTACTTATTTAAGCACAAGCTCCCACCTAAACAAGACTACTTAACTTAACTAGATCTCCTATTTTACTAACTCTACTCTTCTCCTCGATCACATCAAACCTCATGATCAGTATCCATTCTGGAAACATTTTCCGCCTTCATTATCACTTTCATCCACCATCACTAATTCTTATGGATCTTCTTCTTCTTCCTCTTCAAGTTCATCATCATTAGCAATGACTGACACCTAGGGTCTATTACATTAGCTTGAGGTTCATGATTTGGATCCAGAAGGTTGCTCAGCCTATGGACTTCTTCATGCAAAGTAGTATTATGTTCTTCTAAATCTTCTACATAAAATTCTAGCTCATGTGCTCTAGCTCTAGCTACATCTTCCCTATGCCAAGCCTCATTTCTCCCTTTCACCATACGAACTAACATACGCTCGTAGTTCTTATGAGCGGTGGTGCTACACTTCAATTGATCTTTTAACTTTCCCACCCGGATGGTATCCAAGGCTCTATCCCTAGTAGCCTATGCTAACTCTATTGAAAGCCTCTATATCTCTACCTGGGGATCAGGCCTAGAGCTGCTACTGCTAGCACCGTCATTTCTAGGGGCAAGCTAGTGATGAGGAACTCCTTTAGACCCAACAGACTTACGGGGCGTTACCTTGGTGCGAGCCTTACTATAGGAAGCAAGATTAATCCAATTAAGACCATCAGATCAAAATCTAAAGAGCAGCTAGGATGGATTACATAACTCAACCCAAACACACTACCCAACCCAGACTTAGGGCAAAGGAAGTAACAAGTGAATTAATCATGATGCATGAATCGTTCTTATGAACAAAAACATCCAAGCTTATAAGGTACATAACCATAGCTATTTTTAAATAGGGCATAATAAGATTACTACTCCACCACACAAAGCCTTTTTAATCAATTAAGGAATGGTGAGAATGAAATAAGATAAGCCAAAAGCAATTTGGACCAAATTAACAAGTTATATCTATTTGTCCCAAATCATTTTGAAGTTTTTGTAAAACAATACAACAAAGACTTTGTATAGAACCTCCTAAATTATAGGACCCACATGCACTTGTCACTGTCCAACGACCTTTGACATCTATGTATATGTTCCTGGTAACTTAAGAAGTCTGTCGAGTGTCCTCAGGGAACCCCGAATCATCCATGATTTCTGAGCAGGATCACATTACAGAGTCATTGCAGTATTACAACATTTATTCAAATATATACATCAGAGTAAAATAGCGGAAGTATTACGATAACATAGTTTACAAACTAGTTGTTTCAAACCTTACAAACTAAGTTTGATAATTATTACAAACCATAGTAGTAGTGGAGTGGCATAATTAACATAAACATAACACATAAAATAAGCATCCTACCCAAGGATCACACATTCACTTATCGTCATCGACCGGAACAACAGTCATCCAGCAAGGTCCAAAATAGACCTGCTCATGAGGCTCACCTGCAACAAGGGTCACCGAACCCTAAGTACAAAAGTACTCAACAAGACTTAATCAAAATAAAAACTGAGAAGACTCAGGAATGCAGGCTCAGGGATTCAAGGTATGGCTTTAGCAATACTCAAAGTTTTTTTTGCGTAAAAGCTCTTTACAAAATTTTAGTATTTCAATATTTAAACTTCATAAGAACAATATATGAATCTGCCATGATCCGTAATGAGATCATGAACTTCATATCAAACTCTTTCTCAAATCCAGCTCCAGTTTTGGTTATTAACTACGATGATGAACAGTGAGTTGAGTCTCCATAATCAAGGAGCAATGATGATTCAAACCGATTATAAACCTAGCTGGGGATTCTAGATCACACGACATATGCAGGTCCCCGACTTACATATATCAACCTACCCTTAGATCCTCTAAAACAAGAATAGGTCCGCGCCACCCGAGAATACAGTACTCCACCAATCCAGCCCATTGCCACGTGGGTACATGCTATTCCCGCCATCTCTCCACTCCCAGTGCGCGAGTAGCCATTCTCATAATAGAATAAGTCGAGTTAAGGCTTACCGGAGTATGTGGTTAGTACTACTAAAGTCTCACCTCATGCAATTCAACAACGGACAGACCTTAATCGACACTAGGCAGGAAAGAAGCCGCTCACAAGACCTCCATGTCTTGTGGCTCTCGCACACTTAGTCCGCCTGATCTAGATTTATTACTTCCATGCTCATATCTCATGATAACATAAGTAACCAAAGATCCATTTAAAATTCTCAAGTGACAGGTAATCACCCGACTAAGCATGACTAAGCATAACTAGACATTTACTGAATAAAACAGGTAATCAAGGTAGCTATGGAAAAACAAGGTTGGTGATGCACCAATTAGGTTTCCACTTGACTCCTAATCACTTAATGCAGTAAAGAAAAGCAAAAGCGATAAAATTTGTAAAACACAAGGTAGAGTTAAATGCATCTGGGGCTTGCCTTCGTTGATGGAAAAGTTAGGTTCCTGCGACGTTCTACAAGTATCAGATCCGACCTCAACAGACGGATTAACCTCCTCCGCAACTTGATTAACTACCACGTGTTCACCTTCATTCACTACACGTAGTAACAATGCCTGTTTAACATGATGCGGAATACGAAACATGATGCTTGATGATGGATGTAAAATTAACAATTCGAATATAACTTTCCTTCACGGTACAGTTGTAAGTCAACCGAACTAAACCTTTTTCGTAACACATACATCAATTGCCAAGGATCACTATCAACTAATGATCCAAGGTCGTCACTCAATCCAAAATTTCAAACAAAACCTAAATCATTAAAGGTTACTATTTGCTTTTATGAATTAATTATTTAATTCAAAATTATGAAATAAATCAACTTATTCTAATTGAGCTCAAAATTTTTGTAAATGTTCATCACATGATAACTAAGTGGCAAAACAATTTTCATAATTTTTGGATAATTAATTAAGCCTAGAAAAATCATGGAAACCCATTCATTAATTAATTGAGCAATTTTTATCACATTGAAAAACTGCTGAAAATCAACATTTCATATTTTTATTAAATAATATACATCACAAAGAGGTCACACAAAAATTTTCATAATTTTTGGAGCTCTATATAAATCTACACAAAAATAACAAAAACTATCACTATTTATTCAAATCTGAAAAACAGAAAATTCACTTTTCAACTACACAGTCGCTGATAGGGTGACCCCGCATGTCATCCCCGACCTCCTGCTTTGACCACGATGGCGATGGCGCTGACCGATGAAAACTCGCTGACGATGAGACCAACAGCGATGGCCAAAGTACCAAAACACTTCCCACACCACCCCGCATCGCATGAAGGCACTAGCTTGAGCAATCATAGCGAGTTACGAGCTTGACGTCGGCCATGGCGGATGCAGTGGCTCGGCGATGCCACACCAGCGAAACAAGGCTAGTAGAGTGTAAACAAAAGGCATGGGAAGGTTCAGCAGCTCACCACGAACACGTTGGAGCAAAGAGTGAGACCGGAGAAGCAACGGTGACGCGGGTCGACGTTGACAGCGGCCACGGCGGAGCAAACTTCGGCGACGGCGGTGCTCTAGTGACTGTGATGGACAAAATGAGCAATCAACCGGTCATAGAGCATCTCGGGAACAAGGCGGAGCTAGAGGTGCACTGAGCAAGAGCAAAGGCTCACCGAAGAGCGCTGGCCACGACGGTGCAAGCACGATGGAGAGGTTGCCGACCGTGAGGAAGAAAGGTGGCTAACGATGATTCCCGACGAAATCAAGTGACCACAGTTGGATGGCTAGGCATGCAAGGAGGAGGCGAAGCTATTGAGAGCTTTGCTGCAACGGTGGAGGCACTACAGCGACGGTGCGAGCTCGCCGGAGATGATCGGCGACGTCGGGAAAAGAAGAGCAACGAAAGGAAGAACGGCGACGACGTCTGAGCTTTATAGAGTGCTAAGAGAGCAAGGAGACGACACGCGGTGGCCTTCTCTGCGCCAGTGCGAAGCCAAGGGCGGCCATAGGCGCGTCTGGAACCAAGCAAAAGGACGCCGGTGGTGGGGCGGTGGTCGTGGCACTGTTCACTATAATTATAGAATTACCATTCGTTTTAAAATCCAAATTACTCCCAAATTTGTATAACAACTCAAAAATCTCCAAAAATAAAAGTTGCTCAAAATTCAAAGTTCTACAACTTTGATTTTATAACCACCCTCTAATTCGGTCTACATTTTGAAATGAACTTTTGAATTCAAATAGGGGACATTTAACGAATTTCGCCTTTTCAAATTACTTCAAATTTTTCATAACAACTTTGAAAACTCCAAAAACAAACTTTGTATAACTTGCCAAGCTCTACACTTTTGCTTTTAGGCTCAACCCCAAAATATGCTTAGATTTTGAAATGAGTTTTTAGGGTAGGATTTAAATATTGAAAATCAGGGTTTTCTTGAAAATTTAAATCCAGACCAAATTTTAAACTTGATTCAAACTTGAGATTTTTGAGTTGTTATACAAATTTGGGAGTAATTTGGATTTTAAAACGAATGGTAATTCTGTAATTATAGTGAACAGTGCCACGACCACCGCCCCACCGCCAGCGTCCTTCTGGTTGGTTCCAGACGCGCCTATGGCCGCCCTTGGCTTCGCACTGGCATAGAGAAGGCCACCGTGTGTCGTCTCCTTGCTCTCTTGGCACTCTATAAAGCTCAGACGTCGTCGCCATTCTTCCTTTTGTTGCTCTGCTTTTCCCGACGTCGCCGATCATCTCCGGCGAGCTCGCACCACAGCAAAGCGCTCAATAGCTTCGCCTCCTCCTTGCATGCCTAGCCATCCAACTGTGGTCACTTGATGTCGCCGGGAATCATCGTTAGCCGCCTTTCTTCCTCGCGGCCGGCAACCTCTCCGTCGTGCTTGCACCGTCGTGGCCAGTGCTCTTTGGTGAGCCTTTGCTCTTGCTTAGTGCACCTCTAGCTCTGCCTTGTTCCTGAGATGCTCTATGACTGGTTGATTGCTCATTTTGTCCATCATAGTCACCTAAGCACCACCGTCGCCGAAGTTTGCTCCGCCGTGGCCGCTGTCAACGTCGACCCGCGTCACCGTTGCTTCTCCAGTCTCACTCTTTGCTCCAACGTGTTCGTGGTGAGCTGCTGAACCTTCCCATGCCTTTTGTTTACACTCTACTAGCCTTGTTTCGCCGGTGTGGCATCGCCGAGCCACTGCGTTCGCCATGGCCGATGTCAAGCTCGTAACTCGCTATGATTGCTCAAGCTAGTGCCTTCATGCGATGCGGGGTGGTGTGGGAAGTGTTTTGGTACTTTGGCCGTCGCTGTTGGTCTCATCATCGGCGAGTTTTCATCGGTCAGCGCCATCGCCATCGTGGTCAAAGCGCGATGTCGGGGATGACATGTGGGGTCACCCTGTCAGCGACTGTGTAGTTGAAAAGTGAATTTTCTGTTTTTCAGATTTGAATGAATAGTGATAGTTTTTGTTATTTTTGTGTAGATTTATATAGAGCTCCAAAAATTATGAAAATTTTTGTGTGACCTCTCTGTGATGTATATTATTTAAGAAAACTATGAAATGTTGATTTTTAGTAGTTTTTCAATGTGATAAAAATTGCTCAATTAATTAATGAATGGGTTTCCATGATTTTTCTAGGCTTAATTAATTATCTAAAAATTATGAAAATTATTTTGCCACTTAGTTATCATGTGATGAACATTTACAAAAATTTTGAGCTCAATTAGAATAAGTTGATTTATTTCATAATTTTGAATTAAATAATTAATTCATAAAAGTAAATAGTAACCTTTAATGATTTAGATTTTGTTTGAAATTTTGGATTGAGTGACGACCTTGGGTCATTAGTTGATAGTGATCCTTGGCAATTGATGTATGTGTTATGAAAAAGGTTTAGTTCGGTTGACTTGCAACTCTACCGCGAAGGAAAGTTGTATTCGAATTGTTAATTTTACATCCATCATCAAGCATCATGTTTCGTATTCCGCATCATGTTAAACATGGCATTGTTACTATGTGTAGTGAATGAAGGTGAACACGTGGTAGTTAATCAAGTTGCGGAGGAGGTTAATCTGTCTGTTGAGGTCGGATCTGATACTTGTGGAACGTCGCAGGAACCTAACTTTTCTGTCAACGAAGGCAAGCCCCAGATTCATTTAACCCTACCTTGTGTTTTACAAATTTTATCGCTTTTGCTTTTCTTTACTGCATTAAGTGATTAGGAGTCAAGTGGAAACCTAATTGGTGCATCACCAACCTTGTTTTTCCATAGCTACCTTGATTACCTGTTTTATTCGTAAATGTCTAGTTATGCTTAGTCATGCTTAGTCGGGTGATTACCTGTCACCTGAGAATTTTAAATGGATCTTTGGTTACTAATGTTATCATGAGATATGAGCTTGGAAGTAAATAAATCTAGACCGAGCAGATTCAGTGTGTGAGAGCCACAAGATATGGAGGTCTTGTGAGCAGCTTCTTCCCGCCTGTGTCGATTAAGGTCCGTCCGTTGTTGAATTGCATGAGGTGCGACTTTATTGTACTAACCACAAACTCTGGTAAGCCTTAACTCGACTATTCTATTATGAGAATAGCTACTCATGCACTGGGAGTGGAGAGATGGCAGGAATAGCATGTACCCACGTGGCAATGGGCTGGATTGGTGGCGTACTGTATTCTCGGGTGGCGCGGACCCATTCTTGTTTTAGAGGATCTGAGGGTAGGTTGATATATGTAAGTCGGGGACCTACATATGTCATGTGGTCTAGAATCCCTAGCTGGGTTTATAATCAGTTTGAATCGTCATTGCTCCTCGGTTATGGAGACTCAACTTACTGTTCATCATCGTAGTTAATAACCGAAACTAGAGCTGGATTTGAGAAAGAGTTTGATATGAAGTTCATGATCTCATTACGGATCATGGCAGATTCATATATTGTTCTTATGAAGTTTAAATATTGAAATACTAAAATTTTGTAAAGAGCTTTTACGCAAAAAAACTTTGAGTATTGCTAAAGCCATACCTTGAATCCCTGAGCCTGCATTCCTGAGTCTTCTCAGTTTTTATTTTGGTTAAGTCTTGTTGAGTACTTTTGTACTCAGGGTTCGGTGACCCTTATTACAGGTGAGCCTCATGAGCAGTACTATTTTGGACCTTACTGCATGACTGTTGTTCCAGTCGATAATGATAAGTGAATGTGTGATCCTTGGGCAGGATGCTTATTTTGTGTGTTATGTTTATGTTAATTATGCCACTCCACTACTACTATGGTTTGTAATAATTATCGAACTTAGTTTGTAAGGTTTGAAACAACTGGTTTGTAAACTATGTTATCGTAAGACTTCCGCTATTTTACTCTGATGTATATATTTGAATAAATATTGTAATACTGCAATGACTCTGTAATGTGATCCTGCTCAGAAATCGTGGATGATTCAGGGTTCCCCAAGGACACCCGACAGACTTCTTAAGTTACCAGGAACATATGCATAGATGTCAAAGGTCGTTGGACAATGACAAGTGCATGTGGGTCCTATAATTTAGGAGGTTCTATACAAAGTCTTTGTTGTATTGTTTTACAAAAACTTCAAAATGATTTGGGACAAATAGATATAACTTGTTAATTTGGTCTAAATTGCTTTTGGCTTATCTTATTTCATTCTCACCATTCCTTAATTGATTAAAAAGGCTTTGTGTGGTGGAGTAGTAATCTTATTATGCCCTATTTAAAAATAGCTGTGGTTATGTACCTTATAAGCTTGGATGTTTTTGTTCATAAGAACGATTCATGCATCATGATTAATTCACTTGTTACTTCCTTCGCCCTAAGTCTAGGTTGGGTAGTGTGTTTGGGTTGAGTTATGTAATCCATCCTAGCTGCTCTTTAGATTTTGATCTGATGGTCTTAATTGGATTAATCTTGCTTCCTATAGTATGGCTCACACCAAGGTAATGCCCCGTAAGTCTATTGGGTCTAAAGGAGTTCCTCGTCACCAGCTTGCCCCTAGAAATGACGGTGCTAGCAGTAGCAGCTCTAGGCCTGATCCCTAGGTAGAGATACAGAGGCTTTCAACAGAGTTAGCATAGGCTACTAGGGATAGAGCCTTGGATATCATCCGGGTGGGCAAGTTAAAAGATCAATTGAAGTGTAGCACCACCGCTCATAAGAACTACGAGCGTATGTTAGTTCATATGGTGGAAGGGAGAAATGAGGCTTGGCATAGGGAAGATGTAGCTAGAGCTAGAGCACATGAGCTAGAATTTTATGTAGAAGATTTAGAAGAACATAATACTACTTTGCATGAAGAAGTCCATAGGCTGAGCAACCTCCTGGATCCAAATCATGAACCTCAAGCTAATGTAATGGACCCTGGTGTCGTCATTGCTAATGATGATGAACTTGAAGAGGAGGAAGAAGAAGATCCAGAAGAATTAGTGATGGTGGATGAAAGTGATAATGAAGGCAGAAATGTTTCCAGAATGGATACCGATCATGAGGTTTGATGTGATCGAGGAGAAGAGTAGAGTTGTAAAATAGGAGATCTAGTTAAGTTAAGTAGTCTTGTTTAGGTGGGAGCTTGTGCTTAAATAAGTAAACCTAATGTAATGTGTTTGTAGTGAGCTCTTTTATATCTCAATAAAAGCTTGTGAGTAAAGTTTGGTTTATTAATGAATAGATGCCTCATACTCGTGCTTTGGATATTGCTGGTTCTTCGCATGAAGAGGGTGGTGTTCCTAATCCACCACCAGTTCTACCAACTTTAGCTGATGCTATAGCAGCACTGGTCCATGTGACCGTAGAAAATGCTCGATTGCTTTGAGAGATAGCTCAAAGTAATCAAAATATTGTGCAAGGAAACCGTGGCCATAATCATAATAGGCAGGAGGCTATGTATGTAGATTTTACAGATACAAGACCCTTAGTGTTCACTAAGGCAGATGAACCACTAGAGGCTAATGATTGGCTTCGGACCATGGAGCAGAAATTTGATCTTATTCCATGCACAGAGATGCAGAAGCCTATGTTTGCTGCCCAGCAACTTAGAGGTGCAGCGGGTGCCTAGTGGGCAAATCTAGTGGCTATGCAACCAGCTGGTATTCCAATAACTTGGGCTAAATTCTGTACTGCCTTCAGAGCTCATTATATTCTAGAAGGAGTGATGGCCATGAAGCTAGATGAGTTCCTTGCTTTGAAGCAAGGGGATCAAATGGTTATGCAATATGTGGGTAGATTCAACACCTATCATAATATGCATCTGAACATGTCAATACAGATGCCAAGAAAAAGAAATGGTTCATGAGAGGACTAAATACCAAATTACAGACAATGATGACTGCATGTGCCAATGTTACTTATCATGAGGCAGTGAATATTGCAATTGCTTCTGAGGAAAAGTATTGGCAGCATAAGGAGATCAAGAAAAAGAAGAGTGTGCCATCTAGATCTTTTGGTGGAAATCAAAAGAGGCAAAAGGTAATCTATCATCCAGTCAACCATTATCGTCCTCCTTATCGTTCGCCGCAGTTTCAAGCTGGGCAATAGTCAAATGTCCATCCTGCTATAACCTACCCGAATTCCCAATAGACAAATGCTCCTGGTGGCAATGCTCCAACGTCCCAGGGTCACAATTATCCATGTTACAATTGTGGAAGGACCAGTCATTTCTCTAGGGAATGTCCGTATCCCAAGCAGGCTAATCAAAATTATCAGCAGGCCCCTGCTAATCAACAACAGGGTCAAGCACAGAACAAGAACCACAATTAGAATGCTCAGAAGGGCAAAGATGAGAGGAAGACATGATGGGTGTTCTATATTCAAGTTGGAGAAATTCCGGAAGGGGAGCCAGTGATGATGGGTATGTTTCTTGTCGCTGATCACCCTGCTGTTATGCTTTTTGATTCTGGTGCATCTCATTCATTCATCAATAGAACCTTTGTCGTAAAGCATGCAATTCCAATTGGGGAAACAAAGGAAAGTTTCTTTATACAGTCGCCCAGGGGACATCTGTGTACTAAGGAAATGGCCAGGTATCCATAAACCTGGGTGGGCATATTTTTCCCACTACCATGATTATTCTCAAGGATCAAGATATAGATGTGATCTTGGGAATGAATTGGATGTATCAACATAAGGCTATTATAGATGCTTTGCATAGATCATTAAGGGTGAGTTTGCCTGATAGTAGTTCTCAGCTTCTTATCCAACTTTCAACCTTAAGGAGATCAGTGGAAAGAGTTTGTGCAACTTTTGTCAAGGAGATTAGAGATATCCCGGTAGTTTGTGAATTCCCTGATGTTTTTCTGAGGATTTACCTGGTCTACCACTAGATAGGGATATTCAATTTAACATAGAGTTAAAGCCTGGAACAGCTCCAATCTCTCGGAGAGCTTATAGGATGCCTCCCAAGGAATTAGTCGAGTTGAAGACTCAGTTGCAAGAGTTGATTGAGAAAGGATTTATTCAACCTAGTTCATCACCTTGGGGATGCCCTGCAATTTTGTGAAAAAGAAAGATGAGACCCTAAGGTTATGTGTTGACTATCATCCATTGAATGAAGTGACCATTAAGAATAAGTATCCCTTACCTTGGATAGACTTGCTTTTTGATCAACTGGCTGGAGCCAAAGTTTTCTCCAATATTGATTTAAGGTCAGGCTATCACCAAATCAAGATTAAGCCTGAAGATATTCCCAAAATGGCATTTACCACGAGATATGGATTATATGAATACTTGGTAATGTCTTTTGGTTCGACAAATGCCCCTAGCTCATTTCATGTATCTGATGAATTCAGTGTTCATGCCTGAGCTAGATAAGTTTGTGGTGGTGTTTATTGACGACATCCTAGTTTATTCCAAGAACAAGAAGGAACACGCAGAACATCTCAGAATTGTCCTAACCCACTTAAGAGAACATCAATTATATGCCAAATTTAGTAAGTGTGACTTTTGGCTTAAGGAAGTATAGTTTCTTGGGCATGTCTTATCAGCTGAAGGAGTTGCTGTTGATCCAAGCAAAGTTAAGGATGTGCTTCATTGGAAACCGCCAACCACTGTTCATTAGGTTCGGAGTTTTCTAGGAATGGCGGGGTATTACTGTCGTTTTATTCCTAGATTTCTCTAGAGTATACAAGTCCATCACTGGGTTGTTGAAGAACCAAGCCAATTTTGTCTGGTCATTTGGATGTGAAGAAGCTTTCCAGACTTTGAAGAGACTGTTAACCACTGCACCAGTATTAGCCCAACCTGATATCGAGAAGTCATTTGACATTTATTGTGATGCTTCTGGTATTAGTATTGGATGTGTATTGATGCAAGAAGGCCGAGTTATTGCCTATGCTTCCAGACAACTTAAGCAACATGAAGAGCACTATCCCACTCATGATTTAGAGTTAGCAGCAGTTGTCCATGCTCTAAAGATTTGGTGGCATTACCTGCTTGGTAATACATGCCATATTTATACAGACCATAAGAGTTTAAAATATATCTTTACTCAATCAGACTTGAACATGCGATAGAGAAGATGGTTAGAATTGATTAAAGATTATGACTTGGAAGTACATTACCATCCTGATAAAGCAAATGTAGTTGTAGATGCCCTCAGTCGAAAGAGCCATTACAATTGTCTGACAGTAAGAACAATGGGTTTGACTTTATGCCAAGAGATGGAAAAGTTGAGTATAGAGATAATTCAACAAGGTAGTTTGACCAATATAATTGTTGAAGCCACTATTCGAGATCAGATTATTGCTGCTCAAAAAGAAAATGAGGGTATAGCCCATATCAAAGAAAGAATCGAGAATGGAAAAACAGAATGCTTCAAAGTAGATGATGAAGGTGTGTTATGGTTCAAGAATCGCTTAGTGGTACCAAAGGTTCCTGAGTTGCGATAATCAATTCTTGAAGAGGCACATGCTACTAGGTTATCTATTCATCCGGGAAGTAATAAGATGTACCATGACTTGAAACAAAGGTTTTGGTGGACCAAAATGAAGATAGAAATTGCCTGGTATATAGCCAAGTGTGATACTTGTCAAAAGGTGAAAGCTATACATTTGAGGTCTGCTGGAGAGTTACAGCCATTACCTATTCTAGCTTGGAAGTGGAAGGATATTAGTATGGACTTTATTGTTGGTCTACCCAAGACATCAAAAGGTTTTGACTCAATATGGGTCATTGTAGATCGACTAACTAAGTCAGCACATTTTCTTCCAGTCAAGAGTATATATCCTACTATCTAGTATGCCAAGATGTATCTAGCAATAATTATGAGTCTACATGGAGTACCAAAGACCATTGTGTTAGATAGGGTTACACAGTTTGTCTCTAACTTTTGGAAACAACCACATTCTTCATTGGGTACCAAACTACTATATAGTACAGCTTATCACCCACAAATCGATGGTCCGACTAAAAGGGTCAATCAAGTACTTGAAGATATGTTAAGATGTTGTGTTCTTAACTATTCCAATAAGTGGGATGAATGTTTGCCTTTGGCTGAATTCTCATACAACAATAGTTATCAGGAGAGCATTGGAATGACTCCATTTGAAGCACTCTATGGTCGTAGATGCAGAGCATCACTGAGTTGGTCTGAGCCCAAGGAAAGAAGGTTCTTTGGAGTTGACCTTGTGAAAGAAATAGAAGACAAGGTTAGGCAAATACAAAGTAATTTGAAGATAGCTCAGTCCCGACAAAAGAGTTATGCAGATAAACGATGTAGACCATTGGTGTTTAACAAGGGAGATTTTGTATATCTGAAGGTATCACCAATGAAGGGAGTTACTCATTTTGGTGTTAAAGGCAAGTTGGCACCTCGATATATTGGGCCATTTCAAATTTTAGAGAGGTATGGAAAAGTGGCATATCGCTTGAAGCTACTCGAACATCTTTTAGCTGTACATGATGTGTTCCATGTTTCTCAATTGAAGAAGTGTCTCCGAGTGCCTAAGCAGAATGTTGAGGTTGAAGGAGTGGAACTTGAACCTAATTTGACCTATTGCGAATATCCTATCTAGGTTCTAGATCAGAAAGATCATGTCACACGAAGAAGGACAATCAAGTTTTACAAGATACAATGGAATCAACATTCTGAAGAAGAAGCTACTTGGGAATCCGAAGATTACTTGCTAGAAAAATTTCCAGAGTTTCTTGCGTTAATATAGAGTAATGTTAGTTGAGCTCAGTTGTTAAGAATCATGTTTATAAAGGGACCTTAGCTATTTTATGGATAGATTTTGTATGTGTTCACGCGACACATTTCCTTTTCCATTACTTACCCTATGGCTTTGAATCTTGGGACGAGATTTCTTTTAGGGGGAAGCATTGTAACACCTCGGGTGTTTAAATACTAAAACCTGCCATGTCATCATATGCATTGCAAAGCATTTGGCATTTAGTAAAAATTTTAATACACTTACACTAAAACAAGTTTACCTTTATGTGGTATGTGTTGAATTGTATTGTTTGACAAGTTTAAAATTTGGTTTGGATTTGAATTTTCAAGAAAACCCTGATTTTTAGTATTTAAATCCTACCCTGAAAACTCATTTCAAAATCTAAGCATATTTTGGGGTTGAACCTAAAAGCAAAAGTATAGAGCTTGGCAAGTTATACAAAGTTTGTTTATGGAGTTTACAAAGTTGTTATGAAAAATTTGAAGTAATTTGAAAAGGCAAAATTTGTTAAATGTCCCCTATTTGAATTCAAAAGTTCATTTCAAAATGTAGACTGAATTAGGGGGTGGTTATAAAAGCAAAGTTGTAGAACTTTGAATTTTAAGTAACTTTTATTTTTGGAGATTTTTGAGTTGTTATACAAATTTGGGAGTAATTTGGATTTTAAAACAAATGGCAATTCTGTAATTATAGTGAACTAGTGCCACGACCACTGCCCCACTGCCGGTGTCCTTCTACTCGGTTCCTAGACGTGCCTATGGCCACCCTTGGCTTTGTGCTGGCGCAGAGAAGTCGACTGCGTGTCGTCTCCTTGCTCTCTTGGCCACTCTATAAAGCTCAGACGCCGTCGCCGTTCTTCCTTTCGTTGCTCTGCTTTTCCCGACGTCGTCGATCATCTCCGGCTGAGCTCGCACCATTGCTGTATTGCCTCCACCATCGTAGCAAAGCATTCAATAGATTCGCCTACTCCTTGTGCGCCTAGCCATCCAACTGTGGTCACTTGATTTCGCCGGGAATCGTCGTTAGCCGCCTTTCTTCCTCGCGGCCGGCAACCTCTTCGTTGTGCTTGCGTCCATCATGGCCGGCGCTCTTCGGTGAGCCTTTGCTCTTGCTCAGTGCACCTCTAGCTCCGCCTTGTTCCCGAGATGCTCTATGACCAGTTGATTGCTCATTTTATCCATCACAGTCACCTGAGCACCGCCTGTCGTCGAAGTTTGCTCCGCCATGGCCGCTGTCAACGTCGACCTGCGTCACCATTGCTTCTCCGGTCTCACTCTTTGCTCCAACGTGTTTGTGGTGAGCTGCTAAACCTTCCCGTGCCTTTTGTTTACACTCTACCAGCCTTGTTTCACTGGTGTGGCATCGCCGAGCCGCTGCGTCCACCATGGCTGACGTCAAGCTCGTAACTCGCTATGATAGCTCAAGCTAGTGCCTTCATGCGATGCGGGGTGGTGTGGGGAGTGTTTTGGTACTTTGGCCATCGCCGTTGGTCTCACCGTCGGTGAGTTTTCATCGGTCAGCGCTGTCGCCATTGTGGTCAAAGCGGGAGGTTGGCGATGACATGTGGGGTCACCCTGTCAGCGACTGTGTAGTTGAAAAGTGAATTTTCTGTTTTTCAGATTTGAATGAATAGTGATAGTTTTTGTTATTTTTGTGTAGATTTATTTAGAGCTCCAAAAATTATGAAAAGTTTTGTGTGATCTCTCTGTGATGTATATTATTTAAGAAAAATATGAAATGTTGATTTTCAGCAATTTTTGAATGTGATAAAAATTGCTCAATTAATTAATAAATGGGTTTCCATGATTTTTCTAGGCTTAATTAATTATCCAAAAATTATGAAAATTGTTTTGCCACTTAGTTATCATGTGATGAACATTTACAAAAATTTTGAGCTCAATTAGAATAAGTTGATTTATTTCATAATTTTGAATTAAACAATTAATTCATAAAAGTAAATAGTAACCTTTAATGATTTAGATTTTGTTTGAAATTTTGGATTGAGTGATGACCTTGGGTCATTAGTTGATAGTGATCCTTGGCAATTGATGTATGTGTTATGAAAAAGGTTTAGTTTGGTTGACTTGCAACTCTACCGCGAAGGAAAGTTGTATTCGAATTGTTAATTTTACATCCATCATCAAGCATCATGTTTCGTATTCCGCATCATGTTAAACATGGCATTGTTACTATATGTAGTGAATGAAGGTGAACACGTGGTAGTTAATCAAGTTGCGGAGGAGGTTAATCCGTCTGTTGAGGTCGGATCTGATACTTGTGGAACGTCGCAGGAACCTAACTTTTCTGTCAACGAAGGCAAGCCCCTGGATGCATTTAACCCTACCTTGTGTTTTACAAATTTTATCGCTTTTGCTTTTCTTTACTGCATTAAGTGATTAGGAGTCAAGTGGAAACCTAATTGGTGCATCCCCAACTTTGTTTTTCCATAGCTACCTTGATTACCTGTTTTATTCGTAAATGTCTAGTTATGCTTAGTCATGCTTAGTCGGGTGATTACCTGTCACGTGAGAATTTTAAATGGATCTTTGGTTACTTATGTTATCATGAGATATGAGCTTGGAAGTAATAAATCTAGACCGAGCGGATTTAGTGTGTGAGAGCCACAAGACATGGAGGTCTTGTGAGCGGCTTCTTCCCGCCTGTGTCGATTAAGGTCTGTCCGTTGTTGAATTGCATGAGGTGAGACTTTGTTGTACTAACCACAAACTCTGGTAAGCCTTAACTTGACTATTCTATTACGAGAATAGCTACTCGTGCACTGGGAGTGGAGAGATGGCAGGAATAGCATGTACCCACGTGGCAATGGGCTGGATTGGTGGCGTACTGTATTCTCGGGTGGTGCGGACCCATTCTTGTTTTAGAGGATCTGAGGGTAGGTTGATATATGTAAGTCGGGGACCTGCATATGTTGTGTGGTCTAGAATCCCTAGCTGGGTTTATAATCGGTTTGAATCGTCATTGCTCCTCGGTTATGGAGACTCAACTCACTGTTCATCATCGTAGTTAATAACCGAAACTAGAGCTAGATTTGAGAAAGAGTTTGATATGAAGTTCATGATCTCATTACGGATCATGGCAGATTCATATATTGTTCTTATGAAGTTTAAATATTGAAATATTGAAATTTTGTAAAGAGCTTTTACGCAAAAAAACTTTGAGTATTGCTAAAGCCATACCTTGAATCCCTGAGCCTGCATTCCTGAGTCTTCTCAGTTTTTATTTCGGTTAAGTCTTGTTGAGTACTTTTGTACTCAGGGTTCGGTGACCCTTGTTACAGGTGAGCCTCATGAGCAGTACTATTTTGGACCTTACTGCATGACTGTTGTTCCGGTCGATGACGATAAGTGAATGTGTGATCCTTGGGCAGGATGCTTATTTTGTGTGTTATGTTTATGTTAATTATGCCACTCCACTACTACTATGGTTTGTAATAATTATCGAACTTAGTTTGTAAGGTTTGAAACAACTAGTTTGTAAACTATGTTATCGTAAGACTTCCGCTATTTTACTCTGATGTATATATTTGAATAAATGTTGTAATACTGCAATGACTCTGTAATGTGATCCTGCTCAAAAATCATGGATGATTCAGGGTTCCCCGAGGACACCCAATAGACTTCTTAAGTTACCAAGAACATATGCATAGATGTCAAAGGTCGTTGGACAGTGACAAGTGCATGTGGGTCCTATAATTTAGGAGGTTCTGCCACACCTAATGGGCCCAAACACGATACAAGGTCCAACGGACCAAAAGACGGTGTCGCAGCACCCTGACAGATTCTGGATGCTGACTTGTGACCATGATTCCTGTTTATTCCAAATAGCTTTTGACGTGAGACCACTTGGATTGGCTTCCTTATCAAATTAGCTTTGCATCCATATGTGGATCGTCAAAAATGGAGTCCGGATGCGTCCTAGGTGACCCGTTTAAAGCAGACTGGTCCTAGAGGCCGAGGCAGACTCAAAACCATGTTAGATCAGGACTCCAGTTTCTATTGGACGTCCTTGCTGGTCATCATCACCTCCACCACATCCTCTAAATCCTTCATGACCCTCTCCAATGTTCCTAAGCAAGATAACATCATTAGGTAGTAGTCTATTCTCAAAAGTATGAAAAGAATCGCTTAAGATAAATTGAGTTGACGCATTCGAGCCTAGGTCATTGGACCTTGCATAATGGTTGGAGGATCAGCGGATGCATCTGAAGGAGTGATGTTCTCATCACTGTGGAAACTTCATAGTAGCACCTATCCACTCTACCATTGTCTCTAGGGACTTGTGTGGAACTGCCTTTCGGAGTAAGAAAGTGATCCAATGAGCATAAGGCAGCTGATGGTGACCTCTAAAGCCCTCTGCTAGTGTGTCCTCCATCTCTGAAAGAATCACATCCCAAATATCAAAGATAGTCTAAGACACTAGGTAATGCACTAGCCACAACTAAATTCGAGTCAGGCCCTCATGGTAGCCCATCCTCGGAACAGAGTCCTCCTCATAATAGCATCAAGGAGCCGAGCTGTAGGTGTAAGGTCACATGGTGTCATGCTCGACCCCTCGCCAAATGGCTCTATGAAGCACGGTCTGACAAGATCAGTATGTGGCACAAGTCCGTCGTGAGGGCATCTTGGAGGCTCTATCTATCCATAGCATGCCTCATGAAGACAAATATGTGACTCTAGAATCCTTAGTATCTCTCTGACCCTCGAGCTCTAGAGCCTATAGTCACATCCTCGAAAAGCAAAATGAATAAACCTATCTCGGGTCAATCCACAAGGAGTAGAGCTCATGGACCCAAGATTGAACATACCGACCAGTTTGTCTAAGGAGATCTGACAAGCCTAGCAAATAAGTGAGGTGAGGATGGATCTACTCACCTACAGCTACAACTAGAGACTCTAAGGAGTAGACCCACTTAGATCTGAAGGCAACACCACTATTGAGATATGCACTATAGAAGTCCTCCTACAACATAGTATAGAAGTGCTCTAAGGCACGCTCATCTCGCCTCGGTAGAAACCAATCCTCAAACTATATGAACCATAGTTGTTGCACCTGTCTAGCCATGGCTGCTCTCAGGTCATGGTGAACAACCAGAGGTGGACCCTATGGTTTGGGAGGTGGACGAGAGCCCTGCCTCTGTGTCTAAGGCCTCGGTGACACCTGAGTGCGTGTGCGACTGGAGCGTTAAAGTTGTGGTTGTGTTGCCTGCTCTGCCTCCTCAACCTGCTCTCCCTGCTGAGCGTCCTCTATCTACTCTGTCAACTATGTTTGCTACTTAGTCACCCCCTAAGTCTGACTCTCCTCTAAAGAGACATGCCATCCTTCAAGCATGATGGTCTCGGGTGGACTACCAAGACTAGCCTCAATCCTCTTGACAGTGGCCCTCTGAGCTAGTGACAACTGATCACCTATGCGAATGCCACTACCAGATCCACCTATCTCAGCTCGCTCTATAGCAGCTGCCACTGCTGCTGCTCTCTCTGTCTCAACATCATCTCTCTTGCGCTTCTTCTTTATAGTATTTTTTGCCTTTCCTTTTTGCTGAGCAGTCAAGCGAGGCGGAGGCATTGGATCCTCATCGCCGAGACCACCCCCAACATTTTTGCAATGTGCATCTCTGAAGCTGACAAAAATCATTGCCACTAACAAGAAATAACTACCAACTGACACTCATGAGGCTTGGCCTCAATCCATACCCGCGGGCTTGGCCCTGAGTAAAGCTATCACTATCAACTACTAAGCAACCTCAAGCACATTGACTCACTGCATAGATGGATATAAATAAGAACATTATGTAACTAGAGATAAGAGAGTAATCCTATTGGAGCAAGCAATTGGGTAAGAGATAGAAGAATGTCTTGCTACCTAGGAGAAACTCCCATGAAAAGATGAGTATACTGAGCACAATGGGGCACCATGAGGTCACGACAAGGATACAAGGGAAAGGCACTACTAGCCAATGAATTTGCTAGGAGCAGCTACTCTAGAGGATGAGCAAGGTCGGGGCAGGAGCACAGGAGAGAGTGGTGACGATGGCAAGCCAGTGTGGAGAAGTCCGACTGGTGGTGATGAGCTGGGCATGGGCACGGCGGCAGAGATGTAGGTGCAGTGAGGGCAAGGTGGTGTGTGGTGAAATAAATGAGGGCCCTCCATGATAGTTACAGAAGCAATGGATCTAATCCACATGAGTTGAAGCGATTGGACTGTGCAGGTGAAAACAACCTGGACGTAGGAAACTAGAGTCCGGTCAAGTACAGAGAGGTCCAGAAATGCCCAAATGGTGATCGGACGCATCCGATGCACTATGACTGGACACGGATTCAACTTCACACCCGATGTGCATAAAATACTATTCATCTTCCTAGTCTTTCTTTAGCAACTGTATCTCCTCCTGGTGTACTGATTAGATGTTGCAATAGGTGAGTCCGGTCCCTACGTTCAGGTCCCTCTTCAACTATAGATACTCCTCCTTTCTTCATGATGGTTTCTCCCAATCAAGTCCCAAACTTCAATAATGTGGCAGACTTCCTGAAATAATGCACTTATGGAGGCGCTTGTCTTCCACTAACACTAAGCGCCCCAAGAGCGAGCTACATCGGGCGGGTTCCATCGAGCACACCTCAAGGGAAAGCCTGAATGATCCACATTTCCCCCCAAGGATCCAATAATGAGAACGAGTTACAAACTTAGTCCATTTCATACATCTAGAGTTCTTAAAAATTGTATTATTACATTATCAAATTCAAAGTGCGGAATATTAAATAGTAGAATGAAAATAAACATCTATAGATAATAAGCAAGGATCCATCTGTGCCCACCAGAACAATCCTTCACACAATGGCTACTCCTCAAGTAGTACCTATAACTAGGGGTAAATAAATCCTGAGTACACAATATACTCGCAAGACTTATTCGGACAAGTGGGAATAATTTTCTAACTCCAAGGGGTTATGATAAGCTTTATGGTTTGCTGGTTTCCTTTTTGTAGAAAGCACTACTAATAGTGAATCCTTATTTATGTTATTATTAGTAGTCATGATTAATTCATTACCTAGCCATTCTATGTAAGACTTATCCTCGTTTAGTTCTTACTACAGTGCTAGAGTGTAGACAAGTTGTACTGACATGGCGGTGATTCATGAATCAATGTGTCCAGCTGGGTACCCCGAAACACACGCCTCACTTGTACCCTAGGCACTAAGTAGGACCAAGCCACCACTCTCTTGTCAAGGGGTCTAGGTCCCCTGTCCAAACTTGGACTCCAAGCCCTTGCTCCTGAGTGCTGGACTCAGTGCGGTGTTTAGACCTCCACCATCCCCACCTCCAATCGATCGGTCTGGAAAGAGCTAGAACCCACGATAAGAGAGCAACAAGTCTTCCCTATGCCCATACCCAAGTATGTGCTTGGGATAATAAATCTATGACTTGCCTAGAGTCAATTACAATGGTCGGTCCTTAATCGACACAGACAGGGAAAAAGTGTAACCAAGCTATGCCCCATTGGCCGTAGGACACTAATCCCTTACACCCACCAATACCTAAACCATATCCCTGCCCAGTCTCTATTTTCCTTTCCACCATTTTATCATGAGTGATCTTAGTAATCACCTATTGTGAGTAATGGTAGGTTACTCATGCTACCTGAAATCCTGAGCTATAGTAGCTACTTGACCTATACTAGTAGGACTCATAGGTAGATATATCTATGCAATGTAGTTTCCATCAAATGCCTGTAACATAAATGCACATCATATATATATTTAGTGATCATTCAAAATAAGGGTTATGCACCAGGGCTTGCCTTTGAGCAGGCGATGTGTCAACAAAGTCAGCAACAGATGGCTCTGGGGCTCCCTCCTGTATGAGAATCTCCTCCTCATACTCCTCGATGATCTCCTCGTATTCCTGTTCGCCCAGTAGACACAGACTATACCAACTCATTATTTACATGCATGAAATGATGATGCAATACTTAGTAATACAGCAACATCAACTCTTAAAATATGAATACACCTACTAAGCTAGTTCTACTAACTAAGGTGCTAAGTTACCTATTGTTACCACTAACAGGTATGAAACATGGCATGCATTATCTTAGCAACTAAAGGCATTCTTACTCTTAATACCGATTCACTATATATATGATAAAACAAGGAGTATTAGCTACCCTATTTATCAACCTATTCTAAGGTTACAAAAATTATAGTGAGCACATAATAATACAATGAACCTACTATAAAATTTATAGGGTCAAAGCTATTACCAATTTGCCACAAAAATTCCTACAATTATTAATCTAAATAATGCTAAGCTTTCCTAAATGAATTAATGAATCTAATACTCTCACAGATAACTATAAACTAACTACTCCAACGGATAGATCATATTTTTAGGAACTGAACACTAATTTATTTCACAATTTTTGGACATCTATGCTGAATTGATATTAATTATACAAGTTTGGCTCAAAAATTAAAATAGAAAAGCATCACTAATTTATTAGAAAAGAAAAGGGCGAACAACCTAGTGCGGTCCATCGTGGCTCGACCCATGCACGATAGTGGCCCACGGCGGGGAGACCCACACATGCACTGACGCTTATGCAAGAGAGCCCTTGGCTTTTAACTAAATGGACCCATAGTCCTTTCTACTATTTCACTCTCTCTCTAACGCTCTCACATAACCCCCCGACTTACTTCGAATTCCCATTTCAAAGTCCCTGGCCAGATCTTATTAGAGGCCACGGCATCTCCGCCCAAACGCTGATGAGCATGGACCTCCTCGGCAACAACCATCACCACCAGTGACACTCTTCATCAAAAGCGTAGTCGATAGAGGTATAAAACACCACGATTGGTGCCGCACAGAGGCATGGCCATGCACCATGGCGGGGTTTGGCCGCTGTGACACTAACGCCTAGTGAAAACATCTAGCCCAGGCACTACGATCACTTCCTAGACTCCATGCCTAGAGTATTGGTAACATTCTAGAGGTCATAGATATACCAGTTATACTCCCAAATGAGCCAGCCATAGACACAACATCTACACCGTGTTCGTCGGTGGTGGCCACGTGCTCCGGCTGAGCCTAGGCCTTAACCGATTCAATCATCTACCCTAGGAGCAGGAGGGCCTCACTAGAGACATGGAGAACAGCCTAGACTGAAGTCATGAGGCTCGGCAAGGTGGTTGGCCACAGTGCACGGGGTTGCTCTGGTTCACTGGCAAGCGTGATAATGGCATTCTCGGTGACTCGCTGCACCCTTGCTGAAACTATTTCACAGGAGAGGCTACCATGTCAAGGATACACTAAAGCACCACTCAATTGAGACAAAAGGATCAAGGAATGATGCCATGGCTGAGCACCCACCCTGACACCCATGGCAGACCACCACGAGGGAAATGCTCTATAGTACCTCACTTGAGGATGAAAGCTCGTTGGGTCGACTCCAATCACGAGCTAACCACCAGAGCTAGTTGGGTTCACAGTTAATTGGACGGAGGTGGACGGTGTGAGGCCAATTAGGGTGGACCTCTCCATTCGGTCTTATGGTGGTCAATGGTGGGGAAACTTCAAATTGAAGCCTGACACCGTACGACTGCTAGTAGTTGGCAAGCTTGGCGCATAACTAGGCTCTAATCGAAGCTTCTGGCATGCTGTAATTACATGGATTAGGCCAGGCTCTATGAGCTGGCCTTGGCACGGCTCGGCTAGCCGGTGCGACGCCATTCAAGGCGACTATGATTGGGGTGCGCGGCGTGGCGCTTGCTACTAAATAGAAGAGGAGAACGGTACGATGGATGATGGCTACAAGTGCGCATATGAGGCTAGCATGACTCGTGCGACCACAGTGCCTTGACTCACAAGACGACGACGGCCAGTCCATGTGACGATGCATCGGGCACGCGCAGCAGCAGCAGCGATGATAGGACGCAAGCGGTAGAGACTTGAGCAGAGGGGCGCCATGCCACCTCAGTGGGATGGGGTCGATGATGGACAGGTCCACATGGGGGAGGTGACTCGGCCATGAGCAAGCGGCACCCCGCTAGAACGGCGATAGCGACTGGGTGGGGCCACGGCGTAAGAGGGAAAAAGAGACAGTAGCGCGGTGGTGGCCGAGGAAGGGGGCAGCAGCCAGAGGCATGCACAACGGCTAGCCCAGCCAGGGCGGCCTCGACCAGCCATCACAGGCAAGGTCAGCACAGGCGACACTAGGACCGTGCACTGCCTACGAACCCACCAAGAGCATGCTGAGGACGAATTTTAAAGCCTCTAAACCCACCACAAGGTTGTCTCTTGACCTAAACCCACTTCACGATGATCAAGAGGACACATAGGGCTACCAAACCAAGCTAAAATATCATACCACTGCTTAACCCAAATTGCTTACAAAAATTGTCAAACTTAGCTTTGTCAAACCATTTTTTCAGCCTTAGAAATTTGACTAAGTCTCGATCAGATTCGAGTCACATTTCGATTTCCATGCTACTAGGTATGCTAGTTAGTGAATTCATTTATTGACCATAGGTATTTCATCATCACCTACACGGTGTGTACTTCTAACTTTACTAAAATTCCTGTATATACGTTCTATAGCATTTTCGTTCAATAAAAATTCACTGAACATCCATACTTGAAAATTGTATAGGTCACGAATGACCTATCATTAAGCATTTCCATTGGTCAGTTTTATGTTACTGTACATTGATTTACACCCTATATCACATGCATTTACACATAAATATGAAGCTATGTAGTGTTTTAGCAAAAGATTATACAGGATAACACCGAGGGTGTTACAAATCTACCCCCTAAAACAAAATCTCGCCCTGAGATTTCATGTGCCTAGTGTGGGAAATGAGATAGGTATACATTTCAATGCAAGCAACTACCTCAGTGACCATAAAGAAGGTGGGGATAATGCTCCAGGATGTAACTTTCTTGCTTCCACGTTGCTTCATCCTCGAGTGGTTTTTGGCGCTGAACCTTGTAGAACTTTATCACATGGTTCTGAGTCAGTCTTTCTTTCTCATCTAGGATCTTGATAGGATGCTCAATATATGTCAAGTCAGTTTAGAGGGGAAGCCCTTCAATTTCCATAGCTTCATCAGGTACCCACAAACATTTCTTTAGCTAAGATACGTGGAACACATCATGTACCACCGATAAAATATCTGGCAATTGAAGACGATAAGCAATTGGGCCATACTATCTCACAACCTTGTAAGGATCCACATATCGAGGGGCTAGCTTGCCCTAAACACCAAACTAATGCACCCCTCTCATAGGAGACACCTTGAGGTACACATAATCCCCAACTGCAAACTGCAAGGGCCTTCCGTGCTTGTCCGCATAAGCTTTCTGTCGGCTTTGAGCTGCCTTCAAATGACTCTAAATAATGCCAACCTGCTCTGAAGCTTCTTTGATGAAGTCAGGCTCAAAGTATCCATGGTCTCCCACTTCAACTCAGTTGCGTGGTGTCCTACATTTCTTCCCATATAGAGCTTCAAAGGGTGCCATACGAATGCTTTCTTGATAGCTATTGTTGTAGGAAACTCAGCTAAGTTCAAGCATCCATTGCACTTCTCTAGAAAAGAAATGGCACAAGCTCTCAACATATCTTCTAGTACCTGGTTTACCCTTTCTATTTGGACGTCAGTCAGTGGGTGATAGGCTGAACTATGGAGGAGACTAGTACCAAGACACTCCTGGAGTTGCTCCTAGATGCGAGAGATAAAAAATGACCCTCTATCAGAGACAATAGTAAGGGGGACTCCATGTAGGGCCGCAATCCGATCCAAATACAACTTGGCATAATTTCTAGCAGAATATTTGGAATTCACTAGGAGAAAATGAGCTGACTTGGTAAGGCGATCCATAATGACCCAGATAGAGTTATAGCCCTTGGATGTGCGGGGTAAACCCACAATGAAATCCATTGAAATATCTTCCCATTTCCACACAAGAATGAGCAAGGGCTACAAATATCCTACGGTACGCATGTGGTTGGCCTTAACTCTCCCACAAGTGTAACAGAACCACCCAATTCATACAAGATCAAGTACGGCTTGTCCTCGCTAACATGTTGACACACACATACTTTCACTCATATAAACCCGGTAGTCCGCCGAGTGTCCTGAAAGACCTCGGTAAATCAACATCACAACCAAGATCACTGTGATTAAGCAAATACACATCACATACGTAGGGTTGCAGCGGAAATAATATTACAAATGGGTTCACAAATAATAGTATTAGTTTGGGTTTCAAAACCGCTTAGTGAAAACAATCATAGCTTTCAAATGATTATATTAATATAAGTTCCAAATATATTGCTAGCATAAGTGACATCATCCGATAAAAGCATATAGACTGAGAAGTAACTATAGAATCACCGAGCCCACCGGTGGTTATCCACCATCCTCAGTAGGCCGAGAACTTCACCTACAATAAGATGGGATAAACCCTGAGTACTCGAATGTACTCAGCCAGACTTACTCGTCAGGAAACCAAAATAAATGACACCAAGGATCATGCATAGCTTAATTTAGTGGATCTGGCTGAAGACCTTTTTGCATAAAAGCTTGAGTAACCATTAGCATTATTCACCTGTACTAGCAGTGACTTTTAGCCATTACCTACCATCTATATTAGCACCTGTACTAATCAATCACTTGATTAAGTTGCAAACAATAATAACCATATAAGGTATTTCATGGCTCATTGTCATTATCATCATCATCATCATCATTTAACCATATCTTTAAATTTGGTGAATCTACGTTGCCGCTGCTCAGTCAAGTTCTCACTATCCAAGAGAGACGGTGATTCAAATCGATTCCTATCCAGCTAGAGGGGTATTCCTAACACAAACCCTGCTTCCCTCATCAAGGTCCCAAACAAGTCACCTTTGGTACAACTCAGGAGAAAAATAAAAGAAAAGACACGGGTCTGGGCCGCCCTGCATTCTCAGAGAACCACTTTGCCAGGAAGTGTAGGATTTTAAGCACCTGACTCCCCTTGGACTTATGCCAATGGCTCTCCGCACATCCTTACTACCTCCAAAATGCATCCAACCCCATGGATCCTGGCCTGAGTTGAGCTACTCGGCTTTGTGGTCGGAACGACTTATCCGGCCAGCTAAGTGTTAGGCTGCATTCAACATGACATGAGGATGTATAACGTATCGGTCCTTAAATGACACAGACGAGGATAGATTCACACCCAAGACCTCCATGCCTTGTTGGTGCACTACCGTCATCCCGTCCAATCTCTTTTCATTATTAACACATGGTTCTTTTTCATGACAGCAAATATAGCCAATCGTGACCAGAGCTCATCCTACATCTCGTAGGTGATAGGAAATCACCCGAATTCTATTGGTCTAAGCATAGCTAACCATCATTCGATCCTACACTTAATTAGGATTCATAGGATTTTATCTGGACAAGGTAAGGATATAATGCAACAATTGGTTCCAACCAATTCCTATACCTAATGCATCATCAACAATAAAAGATACTCAAGATATTTGTAAAAACATGGAAGACTTAGGATGCTCCTGAGGCTTGCCTGGGATCCCACACTGAGTCAGTGTTAGTTAGACGAAACTCGCAAGTGAGCATCTCCCATCCTAGCACTTGTCCAGTCCTTCCACCTTCGGGATAGGTCCACCATACACCATCTTCGGGTTCGGCTCCAACATCACGTCCTTCACGTGGTTCATCTAGCACACCTAGATGAGATGCAAGATGCAAGTGTATGAATATGAAGAATGGTAATACAAGATGCATCACATAAACATTCAGGACAAACACAAGATTATGCAAGACATAGACACCAATAGCTATTTAACTAACATCACACAACTAACTATAGAGAGCAAGTACATCAAGCATGACACAAGTTTAACAAGGTCACAAGTATCATAACTTGACCATCAACAAGGGCATAAGCCACACTTAGCCACACATGGAGTAAACAACCACAACTAGCATATGTCTATTTCTGGACTGGAAACAACAGCTTCATGTTTGGATCATAACTAGAGTTATACAAATCCAATAGCCATGCAACAAGACATTATGGAAAGCTTATGGAATTTTCTACAATTCATCTTTAATCATCTTAGCATGATTTTCAAGTTAACTAAGTCAAATATACCCATTTATAGAAACTGGCCCCCAATTGACAGAGAGCAGCCATTTCTGAAACCCAACTTTAAACGGGCATAACTCACAAACCACAAGGACAAATACCACCAAATTTTAACAGCAGCTATTTACATGAATTATCTACAACTTTGTTATTATCACCAAAAGCTCATTCAAATCCTAACTAGATTAAACACTAGCATCTTTCAGATCTGCTCAGAATACAATCAAAACCTAACAGAAGACTTAAAAGTCATGTAACTCCTACACTATCAGGCCTATGGCCTTACAATTTGAACACAAGCAAGATCATGAAATTTTCTACAACTTTTGTATTCACTACAACCATAGAAAACATCATTTACACCACAAAAATAATTGCACAAGAAAAACTACAAATGCAACCCAACAGCAGTGGTACAGAAAACTGATAGGAACTTCCGAGAAGCATAACTGGAGTTCTAGACCTCCAACAAACATGAACCATAACTTTTTGAAAAGCTTAGGACGTTACCTACAACTTTAGTATTCTCATATTAAGATGATTCTACACTTAGAAGGGTCAATTAATCCAATAATTGCATCTCTATCCAAAACATAGACGAAAACTGACATGCCACTTTAAACAGCTATAAATGGAGTTATACATGTCCAATAAATGTGGTTCTAGGCTTTTTAGAAATTCTATCAAATTATAAACAACTTTGTTGTAAACACCTCAAGCTAATGCTACTATTAAGAAGACCCCACAATAAGAACAAGGAAACCCTCTCTGGGTTTGGGCAGAAATAGCCACAAAGATTTAAGGAAGTATAACTCAAGATCTACTTAACTAAAAATCATGATAATTAGCTTTTAGAAAAGATTAATAAAAGTACTACAACTCATGTATTATCATAAAGTCATGATTCATAACTTAACTAAGCCAATTAATTCAAACATGCAGGACTATTCAGAATAGGAGCAAAGCAACACAAGGAATTTGTTATTTTTATAACTCTTAAACCATCAAGCCTAAACTCCTGAAATTTTTACCAGACATCAAAAATCACCAGAGTAAGACTCCATAACAATTTCACATTTATTTGAGTACCACAACTTCAGTTATGAAAAAGACAAGACATAACTAGTATTAAGAACCTAACTGCATAGATCTATTTGTAAAGCAAAATATTTAAACTAAAACATGTCATATTATAGATCTAATGCATAGACAATTTCACAAGGATTCCAAAAAGTCCTCATTTACTATTTTAGGATTTTTATACTAATTAATATGAATTTTCAAAGCTCATCATTCAATTCTGTAAAAACAAAAGAAAAGACATGTAAGTCTTGCATCGGGGTCCCTGCGAAAAACTGAAATCAAAGATCAGCGATTGACCCTTCTAGACACTATTCACTAGAGTCACGGTTCCTTTACTTAACCCCCTACTATTGATCAAATTGTTGCTCTTGGTCCCTGCTCGCAGTTGAGAACAGAGGAGGCCAGGGATTCATGATTTCGACTAGAGGGACGACATCCCGGTGGTGAGGAAATGACGGGGAAATGGCGGGGGAGCACCATGGGGCTGGCGCTCACGCGTAGCGCTGCTCCGCTCGGCCTGAGGTGGCCCATAGTGGCCTGGCCATGGAGACAAGCGGCTACCGCGACTATTACTCAGGCGGTGGTGCTTTCCGACACCTTGCTGACCGGAGGAAGGTGCGGAAAGGCGCTCACGGCTTGCCCACTGCTGGGCGTGGCTGTAGGAGGCTTCATCCTGGCCAATGGTGGCCTATGGTGCCTGGTCCACAAGCACTGGCATCTAGACGATAGTGATGGTGGACGTGGTAGTTGCAGCAATGAACGCGGAGCCAGGCATAGGGAGGCCGAGGGACAGGAGAAAACGGCAGAGGAGCTTTGCTTTGGCGGCTGGTAGGGCGGAGGAGGATTGGGAAGGGAGCGGCAGCGGGACAAGGCTCGACGGCCATGGTGACCCGAGATAGGGATAGAGCGAGAGGGAGGAGTAGAAGGGAGAGTGCAGGGGCAGGGCTCTCTGAAAACGTTGAGCGTGGGCGAGGTGGCGGTCGTGGGAGCGAGGGAGGGCGAGGTGGCGAGCGCGGGGCGAGCTAGGACGCCACGCGGCATCGTGCGCCTATGGCCGGTCGGCCATTTAAGCTGTTCAACTGATTCAAAATTCTAATACCACCGCAAAAATACAAGCTGAATTTCCATTTTCCTCCCATCATATCTCCTAAACCGATCGATTATTTGTTCCACCGATTACACTGTTGTGTAGAGCTACAAGAGTACTCTAACTTTCCTTAAAGGAGTTTTGCCAAATTCGAAATGGTTTGCAAACTAAAATTCACCAAATATGGGTACATTGAAACTGAAAACTAGAAGTTAGTCATATACACTTAGCCAAATTTCAGGGTTCCAAAAACAGCAGTTTGTTGATTCTTGTGAGCTCCATTTGACCTAGCTAGGCACTGAATTAGCTCTTGAGCATCAAACAAATTTGGTTCTATTCAACTTAAACTTCGACTTTTATTTAAGGTGTAACTCCATGCAAGCACTGTAAGCAATTGGTCAACATAGGTCAAAGTAGCATCGCGGTAAAGCTTAAATCTGAGTTTTAGACCGATTGATGCATTTTCTTGATCTCTGCTCAACACGAACCCTTCATGAGTTTTGTTGTAGAGTTCAATTAGAGTCATTTGGGCAAGGTTCCAAGGTTTGGTTGATGATCTAGAATTCTATTCACTTTATAAAACAATTCAGGCAAGGACATAACTTGTCATTTCATGTGACTTCTTGATTCCAAACTTCATGAAACTTTTCTAGTGATCAATATAGATGGATGCTGATGCGAGACACATCAAACAAGTACATTAAACATTACTCAAGCATACCTTTTTAGAAAGGGCAGCATGTAAGCAATAGGTGCATGGTCCAAGTTTAAGTGGTGGCTCACTTTCATATGTTTGACCTAACATCTCCAACACCACTTAACATGCCATGGTTGAGTTTAAACCCATTGCTTAACTGGTGACAAACACCTAGGGTGTTACAACAAGTGTTCGCACTCTGCGATGTACTTGGTGATATCCTGCTTCATGTTGGACCACCAATACAAGTGGCACAAATCATGGTACATCTTATTGCTGCCAGGATGGATAGACAATTTGGAATAGTGAGCTTCATTTAAAATCTTCCTTCCAATCTCCTCATTTAATGGAACCACCAATCTATTATTGTAACTTACTACCCCTTGCTTATCAATGCTAAACTGAGGACCATGCCCTTTGGCAATCAATTTCTTAATGTGAGGAATTTCTAAAGTGTCTTGCCTTTGCTCCATAATAATCTACTCAAGTAATTCTAAGACTAAGGCAACGTGAGCCAGCACCTCTGCATGGTTGAGAGACAATGGTGTTTCTTCAACCTGAATATGACTTCCTGGCTCAAAGCATCAGCTACCACATTGGCCTTTCCTGGGTGGTAATGTACCTTCAAGTTATAATCCTTAAGCAATTCCAACCATCTCCTTTGCCTCATATTTAACTCAGACCGAGTAAAAATATATTTAAGGCACTTATGATCTATAAAAATGTATACTTTGTTGCCTAACAAATAATGCCTTCAAATTTTTAGAGCGTGGACCATAGCAGCCAGCTCTAAATCATGGGTTAGGTAATTCACTTCATGCTTTTTCAGTTGGCGCAAAGCATAAGCTATCACATGTCCCATCCTGCATAAGCACACATCCTAACCCTGTCTTCGAGGCATCACAATATACAACAAAAGGTCTATCAATATTTGGTTGGGCCAAGACAGGAGCAGTGGTAAGAAAGTTTTTCAAAGCTTAGAAGGCTTCTTCACAGGCTAGACTCCAAACAAACTTGGCTTCTTTCTGGAGCAAGCTTAGTCATTGGCTGAGCTATCTTGGAGAAGTATGGAATGAAACACCGATAATATCCGGCAAGACCAAGGAACTGACGAATCTAATGCACTGACTTGAGAGACTTCCAATTTAGCACATCTTGCACCTTGCTAGGGTCTATAGAGATACCGTTAGGTGTCAGAACATGTCCCAAAAACTACACTCGATCTAACCAAAATGCACACTTATTGAATTTGGTACACAACTTATGTTCCCTCAATCGAGTTAGTACTATCCGAAGGTGTTGGGCATGCTCTTCCTTATTCTTGGAATATATCAAGATATCATCAATGAATACCACCACAAATTTGTCCAACTCTGGCATAAAGACTGAGTTCATGAGATACATGAAAAATGTAAGAGCATTGGTGTTGGGTTCATAAACCCAGGGTCCCTCATGGACCAGCTTCTCAACAAAGGTTTGGCCTAGCAGACAACGTAGAGAGCGACGTGCAACTCTTGGGCTAGCCCAAAAACCTAAAAGATAGGCCAAAATGGACTGATCCAATCTCCAACCTGGAAGGCCTAGCCAAGGAGGAACGACGCCCACTTCTGACTCTAGCTCGCCTCTCTGATCCGGAAGGCCTCGTTTCTAACTCTAGCCCGCCTCTCCAACCGGAAGGCTTGGCCAAACAATGCTTCCAACTCCAACCCACGTCTCTAACCAAGGATACACCGAACCTCTGTTTACAACTCTTCTCCGACTGGCATAGTTGGAGCCGACTAGGACCAACCGATCTGGGGATGCTCGCTTGGTGAGGACCTAGGAAATGGGCGAAGCAAGTAAAGCAAGACACTCAAAGTCAACAGCAATACCAAGGACCGTACCCTACACCTATAGGATAGTACCAATAGGACATGTTAGAAGAGTGCCCTACAACCTTCTAGGTGTGTCAGAACCCAAGTAGTGTTTTGGGTGCTGACATTTTCCCTATAGTGTTAGTGGGTGCCCCCAAACTCCCATACCAGATGAGCACGGTAAAACCCCTTACATGCCTCTAGGCATCAATAGTATGGTAGGCATCGACGTCTACCATACTAGAAGAAGACGTCGCAACCTCCCACATGCATCTAACATTAATAGTGTTTTGGGCACCTACAATCATCTTGTACCTGACGGCGTGGGCAACAAGACTTAGCATACGTACACACACACACACACACTCTCTCTCTCACTTGTAAGGCCATCCCCTTCATCTATAAAAGGGGACGCGCTCTCTCCCAAAGGAGGAGAATCAATCCATAATAACTCGAACAACACACACTGATCTAAACGACCAAGGATCCTAATGAACAACAAATGTTCGAACACTTAGCACATAGCAGAGCTCTCGTCACTCTTGGCCCTTTAGACCAGAGTCCGACCAGACCTCTTATACCCCCCTCTTTCTCCCTTCCGTTTGTAACCCCACAGCAAACTTCAAGCACCTAGGCTCAGGAATAAAGTCACCGACCGACTCAAACTAGACGTAGGGCACATTGCCTAAACTAGTATAAACTCTATGTCATTGAGTGCTAGGCCACATCCGATCACAACGTATGACAAAACTACAAATATTTACGTATTGGTCACTTTCTGCACCGACAATTGGTGAGACCAAAAGACATGACTAGGTATTCATATAGCCCATACCTAGTAGAAAAAGCTAGTCTTTGGTATATCTTGTGGTCTAATCTTGATATGATGATAGCCTAAACGGAGATCAATCTTGGAGAACACCTTGGCACCAGCTAGTTATTCGAACAAAGTATCAATACGGGGTAAAGGATACTTGTTCTTAATGGTTACCGCATTAAGAGGGCAGTAATCCACACACATCTGAAGAGTGCCATCCTTCTTCTTCACAAAAATAGCTGGACAACCCCATGGTGAAGAGCTAGGATAGATGAATCCTTTTTCCAACAACTCTTCCAACTACTTCTTCATTTTAGCCAATTTCTTTGGGGCCATGTGATATGGGTGTCGAGAGATAGGAGCAGTACTAGGCTCTAACTCAATGGAGAACTCCACATCTCTGTCCAATGGCAACCTAGGTAGATCTTTAGAAGAAACATCCAAAAACTCGCATACCATAGGAATAGAGGCAAGATCAGGAGAAGCTTCAGCATGAGCAGCAACAGGTAAGACTAGATCTAAGGGCATAAGAAGAGACATCCTATTCTTAGAAGAAGGAAGCCGTAACTCAACAACCCTCTGCTTCAGATCCAAAACTACCCCATATACACGCAACCAGTTCATTCCTAGAATTGCATTAGTGCCTTGCCCATGCAGTACCATGAACTGAAGACGGTAAGTGTGAGTGGCTAATACTAAGCCTACTGTGTCTGTCCAAGTATTAACGCACAACTATGCACCCGGAGTACTGATTCTATAGGTAAAATGTATAGCCATAAGAGGTATGTTGTGCCGGTGTGCAAATCCCATGCTCATGAATGAATGTGATGCACCAGAATCAAACAACACATAAGCTGGATGGGAATCAATGGTGAACATACTAGCCATCACCGGTTCATTTTGCAATATTTCCTTAGCCTCCATGAAATTAACCTGTCTAGAGTGACTGACTGGCACTTTCTTCTTGATAACTGTCCGCTTGATTAGCCTGGAGTTAGTTGAGGGTTGAACTAACTGGGCAAGCTGGTTTTGCGGACACTCCCAGGCATAGTGGCCTACTTGCCACATTTGAAACAAGCACCAGGCTTGTCTCCTATCCCAGACGAGGTGGGACCAGCTTGTCCCTAGGTCTACTGGTGTTGCACCTGCTGGGTAGGTGCATGATACTAAGTGGAAGGAGCCTAAAAGGTCTGCTGAGGCTATCAAAACGATTGCCCACCCAAGGACTGGTAGGGCACCCGCCTAACAACGTGTACCTTCTACGCCTGGGGATGACTAGAAGACCTAGTAGCCACCTGTTTGCGCTTCCATTTTGCCTAAGAGTCATGCTGCAATCCCTCCATAGCAATAACAATGTTTATCATCGCCCCAAAGGTCTAATAGTTTCCTGTATATAACTCCTTCTGCAAGATGCAAGAGAGGCCACAATAAAAATGGTCTCTCTTCTTCTCATCTGTATCAACATGAGTCCCAGCATACCAAGACAAGTGGTTGAACTTGTTGACATAGTCCATCACGGACATGCTTCCTTGCCGAAGGTCTAGAAACTCTGTCAACTTTTTGTTTAGAACACCAGTAGGAATATAATACTCTCTGAAGGCCGCAGCGAACTCCTGCTAGGTCACATGGTGATTTGCTAGATGCATGGCATTAAATGTGTCCCACCATGCACTAGCAGATCCTAACAGCTGTTGCGTCGCAAAGCGCACTTTCTGCTCATCAGTTACGGTGAGCAGCAGAAACTTTTGCTCTAGAATGCGAAGCCAATGCTCCACATCTAGAGGCTCAGCCATGGACATGAACATGGGTTGGTGCATCTTCAAGAAATCATGATAAGAGTAGGGTCCCTCAGGACCGCGAGCACCACCCTCGTTCCCACCATTGCCTCCGTGGCCTTCGCGGGCGAAGCCACCGATAGCCTGTGCTAGCAGTTCCATGGCACGGGCTGACTCACAACGAGCAACCAACATCTCCACCATCATCTCCACATGAGTCATCAGAGGTGGTGGTGGCAGAGGAGGAGCTAGACATGGAGCCTCATGGCTCTCCCTGTTGCCATTTCCATTGCCCCGACCACTTTCACCTTGGCCATCGCCATGACCGTGGCCCACTTCGGCACTGGTGCTCCCACAACCTGGACCTCAAGTTCATCTAAAAACAGATAGGAACCAACTATTTAGGACAACCCTCTAGATCAGGAATAAGAGATTAGAGAAATAATAAGACATTTATTGAAGCATTCTTTTAGTTTATCCTATCAATTCACTAATTCCATTTATACGTGTAGGGGGAATTTAGTTTTAGCAAGACTCTCTTATCATGATGCATGCATCGGCCTATACATTCACTCAAGCCAGAATATAGCAGGCATTCGTAAGAATTTTTTGGCACATCGCACACTCACTTTCCATATGCTAGACAATTCTTACGCAGCGTAAGTTAATGTACCTGTAGAAGACTGATTAGATAAAATTAGTGTCGCTATACTAGATAGACCATATTGCTAGGGCTTATACTTATTTACATAATTTTATCGCATCCTACTTTTTGCAAACTTTTGTTGGTCAAATTTTAGGTTTTGTAAAAGAGTGATGAAACTCGTAGACTCCTTATTGGCTATGGTACCAACTATGGCAGAACCACCCAAAATAACACACTTACAGAGGCGCTTGTCTTCCACTGACACTAAGCGCCCCGAGAGTGAGCTACATCAGGCGTGTTCCATCGAGCACACCCCTGAGGGAAAGCCCGAATGATCCACATTTTCCCCCAAGGATCCAATAATGAGAATGAGTTACAAACTTAGTCCATTTCATACATCTAGAGTTCTTAAAAATTGTATTTTTATATTACCAAATTTAGAGTGTGGAATATTAAACAGCGGAATGAAAATAAATATCAAATAAACATCTATCGATAATAAGTAAGGATCCGTCTATGCCCACTAAAAGAATCCTTCACACAATGGCTACTCCTCAAGCAGTACCTGCAATAGGGGTAAATAAACCTTGAGTATACAATGTACTCGCAAGACTTATCTGACTAGTGGGAATAATTTCCCGACTCCAAGGGGTTATGATAAGCTTTATAGTTTGTTGGTTTTCTTTTTGCAGAAAGCAATACTAATAGTGAATCCTTATTTATGTTATTATTAGCAGTCATGATTAATTCATTACCTAGCCATTCTATGTAAGCACCTGACCTACTTTCAAGCATGGGTTGCAAATAGTTCCATTTCCTCACCTTTCCTCTTTTAGTTCTTACTACGGTGCTAGAGTGTAGACAAGTCGTACTGACATGGTGGTGATTCATGAATCAATGTGCCCTAGCTAGGTACCCCAAAACACATGCCCTGCTTGTACCCCAGACACAAGCAGGACCAACCCACTACTCTCCTATCAAGGGGTCTAGGTCCCCGTCCAAACATGGACTCCAAGCCCCCACTCCTGAGTCCTAGACTTAGTGCGATGCTTAGACCTCCACCATCCCTGCCTCCAATCAGTCAGTTCGGAAAGAGCTAGAACCCATGACAAGAGAGCAACAAGTCTTCCCTGTGCCCATACCCAAGTATGTGCTCAGGATAATAAATCTGTGACTTGCCTAGATTCCATTGCAACGGCCAGTCCTTAACCGACACAGATAGGGAAAAAGTGTAGCCAAGCTATGTCCCATTGGCCGTAGGACACAACCCCTTACACCCAACAGTACCCAAACCATATCCCTATCTGATCTCCATTTTCCTTTCCACCATTTCATCATGAGTGATCTTAGTAAGCACCTATTGTGAGTAACGGCAGGTTACTCACGCTACCAAAATCCTAAGCATAGCAGCTACTCGACCTATACTAGTAGGACTCATAGGTAGATATATCTATGCATGTAGTTTCCATCAAATGCATGTAACGTAAATGCACATCATATATATATTTAGTGATAATTCAAAATAAGGGTTATGCATCGGGGCTTGCCTTGAGCAGGCGGTGTGTCAACAAAGTCAGCAACAGATGGCTCTAGGGCTCCCTCCTGTATGAGAATCTCCTCCTCATACTCCTCGATGATCTCCTCATATTCCTGTTCGCCCGTAAACACAAACTCTACCAACTCATTATCTACATACATGAAATAATGATGCAACACTTAGTAATATAGCAATAGCAACTCATAAAATACGAATACACCTACTAAGCTAGTTCTACCGACTAAAGTGCTAAGTTACCTATTGTTACCACTAACAGGTATGAAACATGGCATGCATTATCTTAGCAACTAAAGGCATTCTTACTCTTAATTCTGATTCACTATATATATGATAAAAAAGGACTATTAGCTACCCTATTTATCAACCTATTCTAAGGCTACAAAAATTACAATGAGCACATAATAATACAATGAACCTACTGTAAAATTTTTAGGGTCAAAGCTATTACCAATTTGTCACAAAAATTCCTAAAATTATTAATCTAAATAATGCTAAGCTTTCCTAAATGAATTAATGAATCTAATATTCTCACAGATAACTGTAAACTAACTACTCCAACGGATAGATCATATTTTTAGGAACAGAACACAATTTATTTCACAATTTTTGGACATCTATGCGAATTGATATTAATTATACAAGTTTGGCTCAAAAATTAAAATAGAAAAGCATTACTAATTTATTAGAAAAGAAAACTGGCGAACAACCCATTACGGCCCATCGTGGCTCGACCCACGTACGATAGTGGCCCACGGCGAGGAGACCCACACGCACGCCGATGATTATGCAAAAGAGCCCTCGACTTTTAACTAAATGGACCCATAGTCCTTTCTACTATTTCACTCTCTCTGATGCTCTCACTTAACCCCCCAACTTACTTCGAATACTCGTTTCAAAGTCCTTGGCTGAATCTTATTAGAGGCTGCGGCATCTTCGGCCAAACACCGATGAGCACGGACCTCCTCGGCAGCAACCATCACCACTGTGACACTCTTCATCAAAAGCGCAGTCGATAGAGGTATAAAACACCACGATTGGTGCCGCACAGAGGCGTGGCCATGCACCATGGTGGGGTTTGGCCACAATGACACTGACGCCGGTGAAAATGTCTAGCCCGGCGCTACCATCACTACCTAGCCTTCATGCCTAAAGTACTGGTAACATTCTAGAGGTCATAGATATACCAGTTATACTCCCAAATGAGTCGGCCATGGACACAACATCTACACCGCATTCGCTGGTGGCAGCCACATGCTCCGGTGAGCCTGGGCCTTAACCAATTCAATCATCTACCCTAGGAGCAGGAGGGCCTCACTAGAGACATGGAGGGCAGCCTGGACGAAGTCGTGAGGCTCTGCAAGGTGGTTGGCCATGTGTGTAGGGTTGCTCTAGTTCACGGCAAGTGCGACGATGGTGTTCTCGGTGACTCGCTGCACCCTTGGTGAAACTATTTCACAGGAGAGGCAACCAAGTCAAGGAGATGCTAAAGCATCGCTCAATTGAGACAAAGGAGCAAGGAATGATGCCTTGGCTGAGCACCCACCCCAACGGCCATGGTGGACCGCCATGAGGGAAATGCTCAGTAGTACCTCACTAGAGGATGAAAGCTCATCGGGTCGACTCTAATCACGAGCTAACCATCGGAGCTAGTTGGGTTCACGATTAATTGGACAGAGGTGCATGGTGCAAGGCCAATTAGGTGGACATTGCCGTTTGGTCTTAAGGTGGTCGACGGTAGGGAAACTTCAAATTGAAGCCCTAACACCATACGACTATAGCAGTGGGTAGGCTTGGCGCATAGCTAGGCTCTAATTCAAGGTTCTGGAGTGTGCAATTACATGGATTGGGCCAGGCTCAATGAGTTGGCCTTAGCGTGGCTCGGCCAGCCGATGCGACGCCATTCAAGGTGACTATGATTGGGGAGCATGGTGTGGTGCTTGCCACTAAATAGAAGAGGACAATGGTACAATGGATGATGGCTACACATGCGCATATGAGGCCGGCATGACTCGTGCGACCACAGCGCCTTGACTCGCAAGACGACGGCGGCCGGGCCATGTGACGGTGCAGCGGGCACGTGTAACAGCGGTAGTGACAATGCGACGCAAGCGGTAGAGACCTGTGCAGAGGGGCTCTATGCCGCCTCGGCGGGATGCGGCCAATGGCAGATAGGTGCACATAGGGGAGGTGACACGGCCATAGGTGAGCAGCACCCCGCTAGGACGACGACAATGACTGGGTGGGGCCACGGCGTAAGAGGGAGAAAGAGACAGCAGCGCGGCGGTGGCTAATGTAACACCCCAGGTGTTTGTCACCACTTAAGCAATGGGTTTGAGCTCAACCATGACATGTTCAGTGGTGATGGAGATGTCAAGGTCAAACCTATGGAAATGAGCCCCAACCTAAACTCGGGATATTGCACCCTTGCTTTACATATAGGCCTTTTCAAGATATATGCTTGGCTGGTCTTATTGGAATATTTTTAGGTGTCTCACATCAATATCCATCTATATTGATCACTGGAAAAGTTTCATGAAGTGTGGAATAAAAAAGTCACATGAAATGATAAGTTATATCCTTATTGGAATGACTTTACTAAGTGCTTGAATTGCACTATTAAGTGAATGGAAATGTCAGTCATCAACCAAACCTTGCAACCTTGCCCAAATGACTCTAGATGAACTCTACAACAAAAGTCATAAAAGGTTCATGTTGGGCAAATGTCAAGAAAATGCATCAATCGGTCTAAAACTCAGATTTAAGCTTTACCGCGATGCTACTTTGACTTGGTTTGAACTGTGGCTTAGAGGGTTTGCATGGCAGTGGAACCTAAACAAAAGTTTAAGTTTGAGTGGTGTAAAACAAACTTTGTTTAATGATCAAGAGCTAGATCAGCTTTGAAGCAAGTCAAACTGAGGCCCAAATATTGAACTCAGTGCTGTTTTGAAACCTCGAAAATCGGCTAAGTCTGGGTTGACTGAAATTCATGTTTGAGTTTTCATGTACCCCACTTTATAACCTTGTATCTCCCAAACCAGGCCTAATTAGACTTTGAAGCTTTAATAAAAGTTGGAGCTGGTATATAGATCTATAACTTTTATTAATAGAGTTTTTGCTAACTCGTCGTGGTTTAGGAGTTACGGAGGCACGAAGTATGGGTTTCAGTGGTATGTTTGAGGTAGAATTGGAAATTTGAAATTGATGAACAATGCTGACATCATGCACAGCTGTAGGCCATGTGTTGCACTCGCTCGCCTCGCTGCTTGCATGCCCGCCAGCTCGTCTCGGGAGTGTGCTGAAAACACGTAATGGACAGCAGAGCGTCCTCCATTCTCCCTCCTGCCCTCTCCATTCTCCTCCTCTGCTCGGCTGCCAGCTCCATGGCGGGCGTGCCCATGGCTATCGTGGCCAGTTTTTCCCTTCTCAGCCCCCTCGCTCCTCACGAGCAACGCCATCAGCTTTGCCTCCCTCTCCTACACGCCGTGCTCGTGCTCGCCGTCCAAAACCACGCTGGGAGCACCGCAGTCGCCGGCCGCCATCCCCTCTGACCGCCGGTGCACATGGCCGGTTCACCTCGGGTGCCTCTCGGCCATCCGAGACCACCAGCAGGCGCGTGCGTGGGACCCCTGGTCCTTCCCCGCCACTCCACCGCCGCCGGTGATGACTACGGCCGCCGGAGCCGTGAGCCGGCCGGGCTTCTATGCTGCCGTCGTAAGCAGAGAAGGCGAAGACTTCGCGCTCAAATTTGAAGAAAGTGAGGGGGTTAAGTGAAGAATCAGTGACTCATATGAATAGTGCACTAATGGATCTATTTGTTCAGGTTTAATTTCTATAAACTGTAGGGACCCCGATGCAAGACTTACATGTCTTTTCTTTTGTTTTTACAGATTTGAATGAGGAACTTTGAAAATTCATAGTAATTAGTATAAAAATCATAAAATAGTAAATGAGGACTTTTTGGAATCCTTGTGAAATTTTCTATGCATTAGATCTATAATATGATATGTTTTAGTTTAAATATTTTGCTGTACAAATAGATCTATGCAGTTAGGTTCTTAATACTAGTTATGTCTTGTCTTTTTCATAACTGAAGTTGTGGTGCTCAAATAAATGTGAAATGTTTATGGAGTGTTACTCTATTGATTTTTGATGTCTGGTAAAAATTTCAAGAGTTTAGGCTTGATGGTTTAAGAGTTATAAAAATAACAAATTCCTTGTGTTAGCTTTGCTCCTATTCTGAATAGTCTTGCATGTTTGAATTAATTGGCTTAGTTAAGTTATGAATCATGACTTTATGATAATACATGAGTTGTAGTACTTTTATTAATATTTTCAAAAAGCTAAATATCATGATTTTTGGTTAAGTAGATCTTGAGTTACACTTGCTTAAATCTCTGTGTCTATTTCTGCCCAAACCTAGAGAGGGTTTCCTTGTTCTTACTGTGGGGCCTTCTTAATAGTAGAATTAGCTTGAGGTGTTTACAACAAAGTTGTTTAGAATTTGATAAGATTTCTAAAAAGTCTAGACCCACATTTATTGGACGTGTATAACTCCATTTATAGCTGTTTATAGTGGCATGTCAGTTTCTGTCTATGTTTTGGACAGAGATGCAATTATTGGATTAATTGACCCTTCTAACTGTAGAATCATCTTAATATGTGAATAAGAAAGTTGTAGGGAACTTCCTAAGCTTTTCAAAAAGTTATGGTTCATGTTTGTTGGAGGTCTAGAACTCCAGTTATGCTTCTCTGAAGTTCCTATCAGTCTTCTGTACCACTGCTGTTGGGTTGCATTTGCAGTTTTGCTTGTGCAATTATTTTCGTGGTGTAAATGATATTTTCTATGGTTGTAGTGAATACAAAAGTTGTAGAAAATTTCATGATCTTTCTTGTGTTCAAATTGTAAGGCCATAGGCCTGATAGTGTAGGAGTTACATGACTTTTAATTCTTCTATCAGGTTTTGATTGCATTCTGAGCAGATCTGAAAGATGCTAGTGTTTGCTCTAGTTAGGATTTGAATGAGCTTTTGGTGATAATAACAAAGTTGTAGATAATTCATGTATCTATCTTATGTTAAAATTTGGTCATATTTGGTCTTGTGGTTTGTGAGTTATGCCTGTTTAAAGTTAGGGTTTCAGAAATGGCTGCTCTCTGTCAATTGTGGGCCAGTTTCTGTAAATGGGTATATTTGACTTAGTTAACTTGAGAATCATGCTAAGATGATTAAAGATGAATTGTAGAAAATTCCATAAGCTTTCCAGAATGTATTGTTGCATGGCTATTGGATTTGTATAACTCTAGTTATGATCCAAACATGAAGATGTTGTTTCCAGTCCAGAAATAGACATATGCTAGTTGTGGTTGTTTACTCCATGTGTTGCTAAGTGTGGCTTATGCCCTTGTTGATGGTCAAGTTATGATACTTGTGACCTTGTAAAACCTATGTCATGCTTGATGTGCTTGCTCTCTATAATTAGTTGTGTGATGTTAATAGCTATTGGTGTCTATGTCTTGTATAATCTTGTGTTTGTCTTGAATGTTTATGTGATGCCTCTTGTATTACCATTCTTCATATTCATGCACTTGCATCTTGCATCTCATCTAGGTGCGCTAGATGAACCACAGTGAAGGACTGTGATGTTGGAGCTGAACCCGAAGACGGTGTATGGTGGACCTATCCCAAAGGTGAAAGGACTGGACAAGTGCTAGGACGGGAGATGCTCACTTAGCGAGTGTCATCTAACTAATACTGACTCAGTGTGGGATCACAGGCAAGCCCCAGAGCATTCTAAGCCTCCCATGTTTTTACAAATATCTTGAGTATCTTTTATTGTTGATGATGCATTAAGTATAGGAATTGGTTGGAACCAATTGTTGCATTATATCCTTACCTTGTCCAGATAAAATCCTATGAATCCTAATTAGGTGTAGGATCGAATGATGCTTAGCTATGCATAGACCTGGTAGAAGTCGGGTGATTTCCTGTCACCTACTGAGATGTAGGATGAGCTCTGGTCATAGTTGGCTATATTTGCTATCATGAAAAAGAACCTTGTGTTAATAATGAAAAGAGACCAGACGGGATGATAGTAGTGCAGCAACAAGGCATGGAGGTCTTGGGTGCGAATCTATCCCCGTCTGTGTCGTTTAAGGACCGATACGCTGTACGTCCTCATGTCATGTTGAACACAGCCTAACACTTAGCTGGCTAGATAAGTCATTCCGACCACGAAGCCTAGTAGCTCGATTCAGGCCTAGGGACGTGAGCAGGGGTCTGCAATCTAGATGGAAGTAAGGATGTGTAGGGGAACCATTGGTGTAAGCCCAAGGGCGGGTTAAGTCACCTGAGCACTCATGGCAGAGTGGTTCTCTAATTTTTGCAGCACTGATCGGACTCACGACTCCTGAATTGTACCAACGGTGACTTGTTTGCGACCCTGACAGGGGGAAGCAAGGTTTGTGTTAAGAATACCTCTCCAGCTGGATAGGAATCGATTCGAATCACCATCTCTCCTGGATAGTGAGAACTTGACTGGGCAGCGGCAACGTAGATTCACTAAATTTAAAGATATGGTTAAAGGATGATGATGATGATGATAATGACAATGAGCCATGAAATACCTGATATAGTTATTATTGTTTGCAACTTAATCAAGTGATTGATTAGTATAGGTGCTAATATAGATGGTAGGTAATGGCTAAAAGTCACTGCTAGTATAGGTGAATAATGCTAATGGTTACTCAAGCTTTTATGCAAAAAGGTTGTCCAGCCTGATCCACTAAATTAAGCTATGCATGATCCTTGGTGTCATTTGTTTTAGTTTCCGACGGGTAAGTCTGGCTGAGTACATTCGAGTACTCAGGGTTTATCCCACCTTGTTGCAGGTGAAGTTCTCGGCCTAGTTGAAGATGGTGGCTAACCGCCGGTGGGCTCGCTGATTCTATATTTACTTCTCACCTATATGCTTTTGTCTTGGGATGTCACTTATGCTAGCAATATATTTGGAACTTATATTATTGTAATCATTTGAAAGCTATGTTGTTTTCACTAAGCGGTTTTGAAACCCAAACTTGTACTATTATTTGTGAACCTATTTGTAATATTATTTCCGCTGCAACCCTGTGTATGTGATGTGTATTTGCTTAATCATGCAATATTGGTTGTGATGTTGATTTACCGAGGTCTTTCGGGACACTCGGCGGACTTTCAGGTTTATATAAGTGAAAGTATACGCGTGTCAACGTGTTAGCGGGGACAACCATACTTGATCTTGTATAAATTGGGCGGTTCTGTCATAGCCGAGGATGGGGCAGTAGCTAGAGGCATGCACAGCGGCCAGCCTAGCCAAGCCATAGCCCAGCCAGGGCAGCCTTGGTCAGCTAGCACGAGCAAGGCCAGTCACAGCGATGCTGGGACCACGCGTGGTGACCAGCGCACTGCCTGCGAACCCACCGAGAGCATGCTGAGCATGAATTTTAAAGCCTCTAAACCCACCACAAGGTTGTCTCTCGACCTAAACCCACTTCACGATGATCAAGAGGATACAAAGGGCTACCAAACCAAGCTAAAACATCATACCACTACTTAACCCAAATTCCTTACAAAAATTACCAAACTTAGCTTTGTCAAACCATTTTTCAGCCTTAGAAATTCGACTAAGTCTCGATCGGATTCATGTCACATTCGATTTCCAAGCTACTAGGTATGCTAGTTAGTGAATTCATTTCTCAACCGTAGGTATTTCATCGTCACCTACACGGTGTGTACTTCTAACTTTACTAAAATTCTGTATATACGATCTATAGCATTTTCGTTCAATAAAAATTCATCAACATCCGTACTTGAAAATTGTATAGGCCACAAACGACCTAGTCGCTTAAGCATTTTTGTTGGTCCATTTTATGTTACGTACATTGATTTACACCCTATATCACATGCATTTACACATAAATATGATGCTATGTAGTGTTTAGCAAAAGATTGTATAGGGTAACACCGACTGGCGTTACAAATAAGACCCAAATAAACACCAATTAGGACTGATATGAGAGGCCTCTCTCAAACCCTCAAGTTTATCTAAATAATTTGCCTTTGGCTATAATTCTTTTTAAGAAAATAGGCAACAAAAGGGGCGAAGAAGCATCATGTGACCACACAAGACGGTTTTATGACCAATAGGAGCTTCAAATGCTCTCCCTATTTATGGATAAACACAGTGGGTGCTCAAAAGATAACCGAAAAGAAATGACAAAGCAACACACATGCACATGCAATGCAATACTTGAAAGTAAGTCAAATTCTTGTCAAGTTTGATCCAAGGTTAAGCTTTTTCACATGCTTTTTGGCGGTTATCTTAACCATGTTAGACAAGCCCTAAGTGCATTACTAAACATTAAACATGTTTTATATTACAATGCAATGCAAGGGACAATGCAAGCTCATTTTTTAGTGAAGTTACTAAAGTCAAGCACATTTAGCTCATTCCTCAACCGACAAAATGTAGCCTCATCCAATGGTTTAGTGAAGATATCTGCTAATTAATCCTTGGTCCTTACACCTTCTAGTGATATATCATTTTTAGCAACATGATCTCTAAGAAAATGATGGTGGATACCTATGTGCTTTGTGCGAGAGTGTTGAACCAGATAATTAGCAAGCTTTACTATGCTCTCATTGTCACACAATAGAGGTACCTTTTCTAGAACTACACCATAGTCTAGAAGAGTTTGCTTCATGTAAGGAATTTGTGCACAACAAGCGCCCGTGGCAATGTACTCTGCCTCGGCAATGGACAATGCCACGTTATTTTGCTTCTTTGAGGTCCAAGACACTAGTGATCTACCAAGCAAATGGCACCCTCCGGATGTGCTTCTTATATCAATTTTTCAACCGGCATAATCCGAATTGGAATAGCCAACTCGTTGAAATCTAGATCCTTTGGGATACCAAAGACCAATGCTTGGTGTGTGTTTAAGGTACCTAAGGATTCTTTTAATAGCAACCATGTGAGCCTCCTTAGGATTAGCTTGAAATCTAGCACACATACACACACTAAACATGATGTCGAGCCTAGATGCGGTCAAATATAATAAACTACCAATCATAGAATGGTAGAGTTTGATCAACTGATTTACCTCCCTCATCTAGGTTGAGATGTCCATTAGATGGCATTGGTGTCTTGATTGGCTTACATTCATCCATTCTGAACCTCTTGAGAAGGTCCTTGGTATATTTTTCTTAAGAGATGGAAATCTCCTCTCTCATTTGCTTGACTTGAAAACCAAGAAAGAATGTAAGCTCTCCAATCATAGACATCTCAATCTCTTTGCAATAGTCTTCATTTGATGAGCCAAATATGATATCATCAATATATACTTGACAAATGAAGATCTCTCCATCAAGCTTCTTGGTGAATAGTGTGGTATCGACCTTCCCAATGGTGAAGCCCTTCTCAATGAGGAAATCCCAGAGGTGCTCATACCAAGCTCTTGGGGCTTGCTTCAGCCCATATAGCGCCTTGGACAACCTATAGACATGATTAGGATATCTAGGGTCTTCAAACCCGGGAGGTTGATCAACATAGACTAGTTCATTGATGAAACCATTTAAAAATGCACTTTTAACATCCATTTGATATAATTTCATTTCATGATGGGATGCATATGCAAGAAGGATACGAATGGCTTCAAGTCTTGCAACCAATGCAAAGGTCTCTCCAAAATCTAGCCCTTCAACTTGGGAGAACCCCTTTGCAAATAGCCTTTCCTTGTTCCTCACAACGATGCCTTGATCATCTTGTTTGTTGCAGAACACTCACTTTGTTCCAATGACTCTTGCATCTTGTGGTCGCTCTTCAAGTGTCCAAACTTCATTTCGGGTGAAGTTGTTTAACTCTTCATACATGACATTTATCCAATCTGGATCTTGAAGTGCTTCTACATTTTTAGGCTCAATGCAAGAAACAAACGAGTGATGTTCAATAAATGAAGCATGTTTTTTAGAGCAAATCATTACACTCTTTGAAGGACTCCTTATGATGAGATCTTGTGGATGTGCTTGTAGTAGGGGTGAATTTCTTCTATCAACCACTTGAGAGCGAGGTTATAGAGCATCAACATCTTAAGCTTGTGCCACCATTTGATCATGGGAGACATGAGTGTCTTCATTTTCTAGTCTCCCATCTTTATCATCATCTTATGGCACATTTGATGAAGAGGGTGGATTAATCACTTGTACATCATCTTCATTATCTTTGGGCTTGATGTCTCCAACTAGAATGTTCTTCATGGCTTCCCTCAATGGTTTATCACCTATGTCATCAAGATTCTCATGTGCTCCTTGGGAGCCATTAGATCCATCAAATTCCACATCAAATGTTTCTTCAACCAAGCTGGTGGCATGATTAAATACTTGATGTCGGTGCGAAAAGTGACCAACAAGTAAATATTTGTAGTTTTGCCATGCGTTGTGATCGGATGTGGCCTAGCACTCAATGACATAGGATTTATACTAGTTTAGGCAATGTGCCCTATGTCTAGTTTTAGTTGGTCGGTCACTTTATTCCTGAGCCTAGGTGCTCGAAGTTTGCTGTGGGGTTACAAATGAGTAGAAAAAAAGAAGGGGTTGTTAAAGGCCCGGTCAGACTCTAAACTGAAGGGCCAAGAGTGATAGGGGCTCTAACGTGCGCTAAGTATTGGAGCATATGCTCTGTATAGCTTTAGAGTTCTAGAGCTATTGAGCCATTCGAGTTCTCAGGTCCCTGAGTGCTCGAATCATCTAGCCTCTCTTTTTTTAGGAGAGCCAGAGAGCCAAAGAGCTTTTTAGGAGAGAGCTCATCCCCTTTTATAGTCAAAGGGGTTGGCCTTACAAGTCAGAGAAAGAGAGACAATGTATGCATGTGCTACCTGGTCTTGTTGCCTACAGTTGTCAGGTACTGAGACGGTCGTCGGCACCCACAATACTATTTATGTCCAGATGAATGTGGCAGGCTCTACCGTGTTCACGTGGTATGGCAAATGTTAGTGCCTATAATACTGTTTGTGTTCTGACACACCTAGAAGGTTGCATAGTGCCCATCTAGCATGGCCTAGTAGCACCATCCTGCAAGTGCGTAGGGTATGGCAGGGTACGGTCCTTGATATTGTGGTTTGACTTGAGCGCCTTACCTTATCTGCTCTGCCTGATCCCCAGGACCTCATCGTGCGGGCATCCCCAGTCGGTCGTTCCCAGTCGGCCCTGACCGTGTTGGTCGGGGAAGAGCCATGAGCAAAGGTCCGGTGTATCCATAGTCGAAAAAGGAGGTTGGAGTCAGACTATGTCCCCACCTTGGCTAGGCCTTCCAGTCGGGGACCTAATCATTCTCCTGGCCTATCATTATGTATCTAGGCTAGGGCAGGAGGCATGCGTTGTGGCTACGCCGTCTATTGGGCCAAGTTTTTGTAGGGAGTGGGTCCATTGGGGATCCCTAGGTTTATGAACCCGATAGGAGCCCCCGAGCCCTTTTGGGACTTCTTGAAGTCATGAAGGGGTTGTTTATAATTGTTTCACGAGCACACCCGGTGGGTGTAAGATCATGGGTCACCGTCAGACGAGACAGAGTGCAAACCCAAAGTGTCGTGCATGGCCAAGGGGTCGGCAAGATGGGGCGCCAACCCAAGCATTAGGCACGTCCGAGGATGGAGCGCCAACCTAAGCGTCGGGCGCCTACCCAAGTGTCGGGCATGGCCGAGGGGTCGGGTGAGATGCAGCACCAACCCAAGTGTCGGGCACCAACCCAAGTGTCGGGCATGGCTGAGGGTTGGGCGAGATGGAGTGCCAACCCAAGTGTCGGGCACGACCGAGGGGTCGGGCGAGACAGAGCGCCAACCCAAGTGTTGAGCGCGGCCAAGGAGTCAGGCGAGACAGAGCACCAACCCAAGTGTCGGGCATGGTCAAGGGGTCAGGCAAGATGGAGCACCAACCAAAGTGTTAGGCACGGCCGAGGGGTCAGTCTAGTTTCATGTGTCACCTCATCCGTAGTTTCTACAACTGAAGGGGTTGAGCTAACATCGCTTGCCTCGATGGCTCGAGTGATGCGCTCAATGAGCTTAATAATAGGTACATCTGAGTGAAATCTGGGTCCATCATTCGTAATGGGGTCAATATTGCCCTCATGTGGCATTCCACTGCTCCTTAACCCTACCTCCTGATAGATGCCCAAGCCATTCTGGAGACCGACTCAGGTGGCCCACTGGCCTCCCCTCGATGGAGATTCTGTGGGCATGGCTCGAGGTCAAGATTGAATGAGAAGGTTGAGATGAACCTGTCCACTTCTGAGCAGATTAGGCGAGGGACACTAGGGCTCATCTGTGTTTTCTCCCCTGGCTCTATTTGATGTAAGGCGGCCTCGAGCCATTTGTGGGTCAGCCTTCAAACCTCGGTCAGTCGTCGCTCATATCGAATGAGGCGACTACTGCTTCATGATGCAACAACTACATATGCAATGTTTGGATGTATGAGATGAATGTATGGATGAATGTATGAATGCATGCATGAGAATGGATGAATGAATGATTATGCACTAGAAAACAAAAAAAGGGGTTTGGTAAGGTTACCTCGATGGCTCGAGTGAAGGGTCTAGGGAGCTCCTATTAGATATGTTCGAATGGGATCCATGTCAGTCATTCATGATAGGGTCAGCATAACCCACATGAGGCATCCCATTGCTCCTTACCTATCTCTCGGTAGCCGCCTGAGCCGCTCGATCGACTCAGGTGACCCGTTGGCCTCTCCTCAATGGAGATTCCATTGATGGGCCCTTCCAAACCCTACCTGGGAAGGTGGAGGATCATTTGCATGCGGTTGTGCCTCATTTCCTATGCCTGGGTTGCGGTAGTGGTGGGCCCTGCCCAGGCCACGTCCTGCTAACCAAGCGACGCTTCATTGGGCAGGGCGCATCCGATCAGCCTAGGGCCATGTCCCACCGCATGCCTTTCCACATTAAATAGGGGGAAGGGAGAGGATTTTCCTCCTATTCTTTTGCCTTCCTTCAACCACTGTCCTTCCTCCTTCCTTCTTTTCGCCAAGTCTAGGTCATGTGCCACGGCGGTTTCTAGGAGAGAGGAGGGTAGAGCAAGGGAGAGGAGAACTCATAGATTGATTCATAAATTCAAGCTACGATGTTGAACTAGAGGCCTTCCAACATGGATGAGGAGGTGTTGGCCTGCCTTTGCTAAGAAGGGGTTGCTCCCAACAAAGGTGGTGGTGCATTGGAGGGCTCCTACACCTTCCACGAGCATGGACTCAGGTATCCCGCGCACTAGGTTCCTGCATGGGCTCCTCAACTGAGTGGGGCCTAGAGCTACAACACCTCAACCTGACTGGGGTACTACACATCATTGGCTTCATCACCATCTATGAGGCCTTCCTCAGGATGGAGCCACATGTGGACCTATTCCGGTGGATCTTCAGTGGGCGAGCCTTGTCCGAGGGGAAGCCACCTAGAATCATGTCGGTTGGGGGATTTGCCTTATAGAAGAAGCTGAAGCCATCGGTCCCCTACCCTATGTACTCCCCCTGTGACTCCAACCGGGGGTGGCACGGTGAGTGGTTCTACATCAAGAACCTAGTGGAAGCGCCATTCTTGATGTTCACCAGAAAAAGGCTAGAGAGGAGGGAAAGTTGGTCGTGGGTCCCACTGGTCGATAGAACAAGTTGGAGGTTATCAAGATGGAGCTTTAGAGGCTTATGTAGCATGGCCTCGATGGGTTGCAGGTCTTCCATACCTTCCTCCACCATCAGGTCACCCCACTGGTGGAAAGAATATGGCCGATGTGGGAATACTCTAGCCCGATGGATCCTGACCTGCATGTCACTGGAGGAGTTGCCAAAGGATGAAGTCTAGAGTCATCTCATTTAGGTGCTATAGTTGAGGGATAAAGACTCCCTCAAAGGGACACCCGGTCCCCTTCATGCCACGAAGCTGTCCAATTTGGTATGCCCCCCTTTTGTGACCTTTTCCTTCTTATTTTGATGTTTTGATTGATTCTGAGTTGCCCATTTTGAAGGGACTCATGGGCTATAAATCCCGGCTGCATCTTCTGAGAGGGCCAGAAGGTGTGGCTCAACAAGCTACCTAGAGGGAGGCAATGCTTGCTAAGAAGAAGAAGAAAGCCAAAAAGGCCAGGAGGAGGTTCAATAAGGAGAAGGAGATCAACCGGCAGGTCTAGGGGGCGAGAGTCAGAGTGACATGGAGGTGGAGCTTGAGTCAGAGGAGCCCACAGTGATGGGTGATGACACAAGTGCCTTAGAGGACGAAGGAGTTAGGGGCACTATTGTGACCTTGGTGGAGCACTGTGAGCTCATGGCTATGTCTATCGGTAGTAGGCATGATGTGGAGACATGCAGCGATGTTCCTAAGTTGAGGAAGCGCACTGCGAGCGAAGACATCACCCTTGAACGAGGGGCAAAGCAGGCATGGTCATCACGCCCTTCGGAGGCATCATCGGCTTCGTGCCCCCCTGCTCCAAGTGTGGTGGAGCACGCTGGTCGATCAGGAGTCGTGATCATTCCCCTGCATCTTCAGGGTCAGCGCATGTGTGTGACCCCCAATGTGGGGATGCCCTGCTAGTTGCTCTAGTGGTTTATCCATGAGCTAGCGGTCATGGCCGTTTACGGGCCGATCGGGGACCGGCTGGGTTGGCCCCTCCCTTGGCTGATGCGAGGGGGCATAGGTCACAACCCATGGTGATCCTCGCCTAGTTGGCAAGTCGTCAGCCAGTCAGGGCTTCAGGGCTCTGCCACTTTCGTCTAGGTATGCATTCATGCTCCTTTTTGTTCTCATAGTTGAGTTTTTGAGTATGACTAACCTACGCTTGTTTGACAGCGGCCAGGGGCTAGCAGGACTGGGAATCTCCCCACCTCCCATGCAAGAAGAGTGGAGACCTAGCCTATAGCGGGTCATGATAAGCGGTGGGGGAAGTAGGTTGGCGATGACGCGACCTTCCCTACTAGGGGTTGTGTCTTCCCGACTGGTCACGAGAATAGCGGGGGTGGCGATGGCTGTGATGGTGGTGATCCCTATGGTGATGGTGGAGGTTGCGTCAGAGGTGACTCTCACGGTCCTTCCCCCAATAGTTGTGGAGGGGGAGAGGAGGGAAACTGGGCTCCCTGCCTCGCCCGGTAGAGGAGCGCATGGTTCACCCACCTGGTCAGAGCTGGAGGGGTCAGGAGGAACCATGGCTAGGCCGGAGGTAGTGCATCCATTGGCAAGCCATGGAGTCCTAGCGGTGGACATCCTCTTCTCTAGCGAGGAAGACACCAGGGTGGAGCCACTGGCCATCCCACCATCTCGAGAGCTGGTGATGATCTAGTCGACGCATGATACTGTGATGGCTAGATCTTCTAGTGGGTCGAGGGTGACCCGTGAGCTGCTGTGGTCTTGCCCCGGCAAGCTAGGAAAGGCCTGGTTTATCCTTCGTGATCAGGAGGAGGTGAAACTCTAGCACCTGCTCAGGGAGAGAGGACTATCGATGGAGTCCGATCTTGCCCTTACCAAGGCGAGGCTCAAGGAAGCCTTGGAGAGGGTTGAGCTCATCCATTAGGCCATGACTGTTGACCTGCCATGCATTGTAGAGGTAAGTTCTCTACGTTTTTGGTGTTGTCCTTGACTCCTTGGCCCTTCAATGGTTGTCTCAGCATGCCTGCTTCTTATCTCATAGGATCTGGAGATGATGTTGATCCATAAGTCTCTATTTCTTTGGGAGGAGCACGGTCAGATGGAGCAAGAAGCAATGGGGTCATGGTGGGTTGACGACCTCAGGCACCAACTGGAGTCTGCCCTCTATGAGTCCCAAGACCAGGTGGCCGAGGCGACGGGAGCACGGGCGGCAGAGATGCGTGCGGTCGAGCGGGCGACTGCTACCGAGCGGGAACTTGATGCGATGAAGGTCCACTTGGTAGAGACCAAGGCAACACTTCAGAAGTCCTTGTAGGCTCTAGAGGTAGAGCGGAAGGCCTAGTCGGACGTCGAACAAGAAGTGGTTGCGCTCTAGGGGCAGATGCTTGGGGTAGAGGAGTTGAATGCTCGACTACTTGAGAGGGTGACCCTAGCAAGAGGAAGGGCTCTCTATTCTTGAAAGCGCCCGCCTTGGTACATATCTATTTTGCCCATGGTTGATGCCTTGATTTTTCCTTTCCTTTGCTTCTAAATTTGTTGTCTTTTTCTAGAACTAGGTGGAAAGATTGGCTCTCTGGAGCAAGAGCTGGAGACGGTCAAAATGATGGTCGGTCGGGGCAGTAGAGGCGCTAGCCTAGTCCCTTGAGGAGCGATGCGCTCTTGAGGGGGAGCTCGACTAGATTCACAACATCACATAGGTGGTCATCTATGAGGTGTTCGGGTCAGGACCGAGCATCAGTACACCCGTCATCCAGCTGGCGGAGGTCCCAAATGAAGTTCAGGGTGCTCATCTCCAACGGCATGTTCTACAAAATGATGGGGTGCTGACCTCGATGGTGACCCATCACCCCTGATCTAGACTTCATGACCATCTATAGAGGATACATCGATGGGTGGAGCACAGACGAAATCCATGCGCTGGGGGAGAGTTTGGTGCCACATGCACAGATGGTTGCTGAGCAGGTCACCGTGCAGTGGGTGATGGAGGCTCGCCAGTTCGTCCATGGCTAAAGATGTGCACTAGGAAGATGTTATCCAACCTATGGAGGGAGTGGAGACCGTGTCGGAGGCGAGCGTCATCCCACCCCCAATAGAGCCGAACGTCGTTCCTGACCGAAAGCGAGCTGCCTTCATCCTTGTCGACCATACCATTAGCCGATGCCACCGAGCGGCCATAATAGAGTTTAGAGTAGAAATAGTCAGTTCATATAAGAGATGAGTTCATGGGGGAGCCCCCATGTGAACAGCTTTACATTCATGAATATTCTAAGTTTGTTTTGTGATGAAATCACTCAGTGAGGGGAAGCTTGTCCCATCCGCCCTTGTTTTTACCCTAGTGTAGCTTTGTTTTTTGTCCTTTCTTTTTTGCACCTGCCCGTTGTCTCATAGGTTGCAACCTTAAGAACCTAGGCGTGGCCCAGCGAGGCTTAGCTGCTCATAACTGTAGGTCATGGCAGGGGTGTGATTGGTCGAGAGGTTAAAACACAAGTTACATAGGGTAATCAAAGGAATGGAATGCCCTTTCGTTTGGGTGATGCCCTTTTGTTTGGATAAAAAGTATTACTATATGATAGTAAAAGAGGAGGGTGGTATCGCACCTCCATGTAGGCCCCGAACGACCCAGGCCAAGAGTGCTTAGGCTAGGGTGTTGTAGGAGCAAATGTTGAATGGAAAGAGAACGGTAAGACCGAGTTTTAAGGGAAGAAATGATGTAACTGTTCGATGTTCCATGTGTAGGTGAGAACATTGCCATTATCTTCCTTCAGCTAGTAGGCCCCTGACCGGATCACCTCAGTCACCATGTAGGGTCCTTCCCATGGTGGAGAGAGTTTATGTTTCTCTTTGGTTGACTGGGTCCTTCGGAGTACAAGGTCACCGACCTCGAGGATCGTCCCCCTGATTTTTCATTCATGGTACCTACAAAGAGTTTGCTGGTAATGAGCGGAGTGGATGATGGTCATCTCATGAGCCTCCTCGAGTAGGTTGACTGCATCCTGCTGAGCCTCCATGACTCGGTCTTGGTGGAAGGCCTTTACTCTTGGGGCGCCGTGATCAAGGTCGGAGGGCAACACTGCTTTGGCTCCGTATGCGAGGAAGAAAGGGGTGAACCCTGTGGACTGGTTTGGCATCATTCTTAGGCTCTAGAGGATCACTGGAACCTCTACAACCCATCGCCCTAGCATACTTCTTGAGTCAGTCGAAGATGCGGGGCTTGAGTCCTTAGAGGACCATGCCATTGGTCCACTTGACCTGACTATTGGTACATGGGTGCCTGACCGAGGCCCAATAGATCCTGATGTCGTATCCATCATAGAAGTCTAGGAATTTCTTCCCAATGAAGTTTGTTCTATGGTCAGTGATGATATAGTTTGGAACACCAAACCTGATAGATGACATCGAGGAAGAACTTGACCGCCTCTTTTGAGCGGATATTAGTGATGGGCTTCACCTCTATCCACTTGGTGAATATATCCACCACTATGAGCAGGTGAGTGAAGCTATCTGGGGCCTTTTTGAGGGGTCCGACCATGTCGAGGCCCTAGACCATGAATGGCTAGGTGATGGGGATGGTCTGAAGCTCCTATGCCAGGCAGATGAGTTTACCGAGCATAGAATTGGCATCCTTCACACCTGCTGGATAACCACCTCTACATCTCGTAGCGCAGTGGGCCAGTAAAAACCTTGGCAAAAGGCTTTCTCGACCAACAACCTTGGGCCACATGATGTCCACAGATTCTAGGCATGGACCATGAGGAGGAGCTTATCGTAGAACCGACCAATTTATAAGAGCACAAGTACAATGGCAGCCCACAAGCGGTCGCGTTGTCATACTTGAGCCCATATAAACCTGGTAGTCTGTCGAGTACCACGATGAGTCTCGATAAACGATACACAACAACCAAGATCGTACATGATTCAACATACATGTCACATATTACATCATCAGAGTATGAAACAAAGTTATTACAAACCAAGTTTGATAGATAATAGCGGAAGCAAATTAAGTTTTGAAAGTAGCATTTGCCAACATAGTTTAGTATAGTGCCAACATATGATCATGGTCCACAAAAGCATATAGAAGGATTAATAAAGAAGCCTGCCCAAGGCTTACTCCTCATCCACAGCGGGATAGAAGCAACTCTTGCAGTAACCATGATAAATTGTGCCATCTACAACAATGGGAAATAAAACCCTGAGTATGAGAAGGTACTCAACTAGACTTACCCATCATAAACCAGAAATAAATTGACTCCAAGGATTATGCAAGGCTGTATAAGTGGAGATAGCTTGACAACATTTTGCATAAAAAAGCAATTAACTTAGTTATACAATTATGAGTCCATTATCAAGTTAATTATGACTATCCATCTCTAAATTAGCAACTATCCTATGCCAAACATGTGGTAAACCATTTTAGGAGCATACAATAGTAACCATAGCAGGTATTGTCATTCCATGTTTATCTAAACCATCATATTCCATAATACAATTACTACGAGGTTGGAGCTAGCCAAGTTTCTCACTATCCAGGAGAGACGACGATTCGAATCGATTTCAACCAGCTGGGAATTTATTCCTAATACAAACTCAGGTCTACCAGCCTCGGTAGCCTTAGATCACCTTTGGTACAACTCAAGTACATATTTCACGGGTTCAGCCCAGTGCCACACAATCAAGGACACCAAATGCCAAGACGTTCAGGCCTAGCCTACCCTTGGGCTCAGTCTAGGCTCCCTGCACATCCTTACTACCATCTAGAGTGTGCACTCTTATAGAGCGGGGCCTGGCCTAAGTTGAGCTACTCGGCTTCATGGTCGGAACGAGTTATCCGGCCAACTAAGTGATAGGCAAGCATTCAATGTTGTCAAAAGATCCAACAATGGTACAGGTCCTTAATTGGCACAGACAGAATCACATAAGTCAACCTACCATAGACTCCTCCTGACCTCGATTTACATTACCCCATGGTTCTTTTTCACGATAGCAAATATAGCCAATCGTGCTTCGGTATCCACCTATATCTCGCAGGTGACAGGAAATCACCCGACTTCTACCGGTCTAAGCATGGCTAAGCATATATTCGATCCTGGACCTACATAGGGTTAAAGGTATATTTCTAGACAAGGAAAATATATGCATCAAGGGGTTCCAACCAACTCTTATAACCTAATGCATCAATCATAAAGGACTCGAGTAATATTTTGTAAAACACTGGGAGACTTAGAATGCCCCGGGGCTTGCCTTTCAGAAAGGAAGTGGGGCAGTGGTCAGGACACTCCGAAAGCTCTTCTAGGGTCTGCTCCTCGCCTTCGGGAGCTTCGGCTTGAGGAATCTCCTGCTGGTCCCATTCCTCTCCTTCGTTGAATTCCAGCAACGTTATCTCCTCTGTCGATCCTACATGCATGGATATGGCATAAGATATTGCGAATGCATACATGCTGACAAGTATAGAATGATAACACATGATGAATGCATTCTTGTAAGTATTCTTAACAGCATGGTGTTAAAGTAATAACAAGTGCATCACATTTATGTGCATATCTTTTCTTGATTACTTAATCAAACACTTCAACAATTCATTTACTATACCGCAAAACAGCAGCTATTTGTTTTCCTCATAACTGAAGTTCTACTTATCCAAATGCTGTGATCTTGGACTTTCTAGAAAGCTTATAAAATTGTCTACAACTCTTATTTAATCATCGAAAGCTAATTCACAATCTATTTTGACCAAAACAGACAACCAATCCAGTGCTGTCCAGAAATTCCAGAGATCGAGCATCTTGGAATACTAACTTTAAACAGCTATAACTCCTAAACCCTTTGGCATATTGTCCTAAAATTTTGACACAAGATACATGAAGAAGATACCTACAACTTTGTTATAACCATTTTTACAGCAAACATTATTCTTACTATGCAACATACCAAACCACAGAATATGTCCGAAAACTCTTCTCACCCGAATTAGAAAGCAACGATATTTCTATTGCATATAGCCATTCCTAAATTTAACCTCACCAATCATACCAACAGTACAAGGACATCAAATACACTCAAAAAAACATAATGGCCATGCCCAAACTATTTATTTAAATGCCTTTATCAATTTACTAAGATACTTAGGTTAAATAATAAACATACACCAAATAGTGCACAATAAATTCTCAGAAAATTACATTAGACTCCTCATGCTCACAATACGCTGCTGTGAAAATTTCATACCATTGCACATGTATAACATTCTATGCAAAAATGACAAGCTAGCAAGGGTTATTTTAGTGAAAATGGAAAATCCTATAGAAAAGTGTCAAGCAACAGGTTATATATTTTTCCTAGCTAGAGCATGTCAATACAAAACCCACAAAATTCGAATCATATTTTTATCATTTTTTTAGCTCAAGATATCTAATTTACAAAATGGTAAACATACAAAAAAACACTCATTTAACTATATTTAAATCATCATGAAAAATACCAGAAAAATGCGCATTTCATATTTTTATAACAAACTACACTTCCTAAGGAATACACCAAAATTTGGTTCACCAGATTTGGATCTCTACAACTCCACTTATCATTTTTTTCAAAGTTTGCATCAAATATGAAAACAGATGAACTAGCTTTCTCCATTGAGTCACTGACAGCTGGAGCCCTTGGCTCATTCGACCCCACATGTCAGCTACGGCAATACAGAGCGCGGCATGGAACAATCGGAATTCATCGACGGCGACCCTCTCCAGCGATGGCACCGACCCAATCGTGATCCCCATGACCTCCCGCACCTATTGAGCTGACAAGCTGGACCTATTGCCAGAGCTAAGCACGGCGACGGCGTCAATGGTGGCACGGCAGAGCGGGACGACGGCGCTACATCAGCGGTGACCGCGACGACTCGATCTAATGAGTCTACGAGCTGCTACACACGACGGCAGTTCTAGAGTACCAACCACTACGGCGATAGGCGGTCGGAGGCGGTGCGGCCACGATGACTTACTAGGCCCAATTAGTAAGCAATGTGGGTGTAGTGAGACTCTAGGATGATGGTGGAGTGGCTGCGGTGCTCGGCGGAGGTGGCGCGGTGCTCGGTGGAGGTGACACGGTGCTCGCCGGAGGTGGCGCGGTGCTCGGCGGAGGTGGCGCGGTGCTGCGGTGGCAGAAAAAGCGACATGACGAGGCGCAAGGCAAGCGGGGTGGCCGGCAATGGTGACGGCAGCGCTGTCCATTGCTGTGGCTACTACAGGAGGGCGAATGAAGAGGCAGAGAGCGAAATGAGAGCGTGGGGACAGAGCGGGTGAGTGTTGGGGACGATAAAGGCACGTTGTGGCTCAACATGGCCTGGCCGCTTAGACCGGCATGACACATGGCTTCGCTTCCTCCATGCGGCAGCCATGCTCTGTTGCCGGTCGGCCACTGAAGACTGAACGAGTTGGCCATCAGAGCCCCGAACCGAGTCTGACAATGCGATTTGAAGCAATTAAATCTCCTAATCCATAGCTTGTTAGTGTAAACAACCTAAACAGAACTCGTAGCCCTAAGTACCAGCTACAAAACTCCTTTAGAAATCAAGGTCTAATTTGCAATGGATAGCGAGTAAAATCAACTCAAAGTAGTGACCGTCAAACTGCAAGCACGCAAGACATAGAAATTTTTTCCTAAGTGCTGAAATCAATGAAATACTAATTCTTGTGAGCAATTTTTAAGTATGTTAGGAGGTAAACTAGCCTATGACCCAAAAATAAAAGTTGTCCCTCTCATCCAACACTACAACTTTACTTTAGGGCACACATCCATGCAAAGTCTCTATCATATAGTTCAAACTTGGTCAAACCCATTACATTCAAATGATGACTCATACTTGAACTATGACTTAGTGACCAAATTAGCCCTAGACATGAAAACCAAAGTTGCTCATAATGACACTCTAACCATGTTCAAGCTATTGATAAGGTCACACAATCATTTCATACACTAGTTACACACAAAGCTTTCTAGATCACCTTCATAGCATCACTTAAGTACTTGATCATGCAAAGTGATCTTCATGAACCATGTTCCATTAGTCATTCTAATTATAGCTATGATGTTTTAGTGACTCACATCAACCATGTACATGTATTCACTCATGATCATATGCATATATACAAGGAAACATAAAATAACAAGCATGTTTCATATGTTTGAATCATATGTTTCAATTGTAAAATCTTATATATGAATGCTTGATGCTCATGCAATGCAAGTCAAATTATGCAAGCTCAACACCTAGGGTGTTACAGCCCCTCCCCCTTATGAAAATCTTGTCCTGAGATTTGCAAGACCTACCATTCTTGGAAAAAGGCGGGATAAACCTCTCATAAATAATCCTCTTGTTCCCACGTGGCATCTTGTTCACTGTGATTTTTCCACACCACCTTATAGAACTTAATGATCTTACTTCATGTTACTCTGTCCATCTCTTCTAACACTCGAATTGGCTTCTCTTCATAGGTCAAATCCAATTGAAGCTTTATGTTGGTGGGTGCCATAGCTTCTTCAGGTACACAAAGACATTTCTTCAACTGAGAAACATGGAAGACATCAAATATTGCACTCATCTCTGGTGGAAGTTGTAATTTATAAGCGACATTCCCTTTTCATTCTATAATCTTGTATGGCCCTATATATCTAGGTGCAAGTTTCCTTTTCACTCCAAATCACTTCACCCCTTTCATGGGTGACTCTTTCAAGTATACATAGTCACCCACTTCAAAAGTCAGTGGTCTTCTTCTTTTATCAGCATAACTCTTTTGTCTGGATTGAGCTGCCTTCATATGCTATTGGATAATATGCACTTGCTCTTCAGCTTTAGTTACAAAGTCGATACCAAAGTATCTTCTTTCACTGGGCTCAATCCAATTCAACGGAGTTCTACATTTTCTGCCATACAAGGCTTCAAACGGAGCCATCTTGATGCTTTCTTGATAACTGTTGTTGTACGAGAACTCAGCTAAAGGTAACCATTTCTCCCATGAACCTTTGGAAGATATAACACAAGCTCTTAACAAATCTTCTAAGATTTGGTTCACTTGCTCTGTCTGTCCTGAAGTTTGTGGATGGTATGCCGAACTTCTGATCAATTTAGTTCCCAAAGCCTAGTGCAAGTGTTCCCAAAAATGAGCTATGAACTATGGTCCTCGATCTAAGATTATGGTCCTGGGTACTCCATGTAGTCTCACTGATCTGAGAAACATATAGTTCGGCATATTTCACTACGTGATCTATTGAGTTCACCGGTATAAAATGTGCCAACTTGGTGAGGCGATCTACAATGACCCATATAGAATCATGACCTCGCTGTGTTAATGGGAGGCCTGTGATAAAGTCCATACTAATTTCTTCCCATTTCCAACCTGGAATAGACAATGGCTAAAGTAATCTGACAGATTTCATATGAATAGCTTTTACTCTACCATAGTTATCGCACCTAGCGACATAGGCTGTGATCTCCTTCTTTATCATAGTCCACCAAAAATGGGTCTTCAAGTCTTGATACATTTTGCTACTACCTGGATGGATAGACAATTTGGACGAATGAGCTTCCTCTAAAATTTGATTTCTAAGCTCACAGTTTTTTGGTACCACAAGTCGGTCCTCAAACCATAGCACACCCCTTTCATCTAATCTGAAATGCTTGGTTTCTTGCTCTTGCATCTTTCTTTTGATGTGAACTATGTCTACATATATCTTTTACAGTTCTATGATTTTGTTCTCAAGTGAACAACTGATAGTGATAATGTGTAGTACAACAGGATGTAACAAATTAAACCCATCTTCCAACAATGCTTCCATAGTGTTGCAATGAGCTTTCCGACTAAGTGCATCGGCTACAACATTGGCTTTCCTCGGATGGTAGTGCACTTCCAAATTGTAGTCCTTAATCAACTCTAGCCATCTTCGCTGTCTCATGTTCAGCTCTGGTTGGGTAAAGATGTACTTGAGACTTTTGTGGTCAGTATATATATGACATACATTGCCCAACAAATAATGTCTCCATATCTTCAATGCATGGATAACTATTGCAAGTTCTAAATCATGTGTAGGGTAGTTAACTTCATGTTTTCTCAACTGCCGAGAAGCATATGCAATAACTCTTCCTTCTTGCATGAGCACACACCCCAAACCTATACCTGATGCATCACAAAATACATTGAAAGGCTTCTCAATGTCGGGTTGTGCTAAAATAGGAGCTGTAGTTAATAGAGTCCTAAGGGTGTGAAAAGCTGCTTCACACTCTGGTGTCCAACTAAACTTTTCATCTTTCTGAAGTAGCCTAGTCATGGGCTTAGCTATTTTGGAGAAATCTAGAATGAAATGATGATAATATCCTGCTAACCCTAGAAAACTCTTAACTTCATGAACCGAAGTTGGGGCCTTCCAATCCATGACCTCTTGTACCTTCGATGGGTCTATAGAGATTCCATCTCTTGATAAGATATGACCTAAGAAAGGTACCTTGCTCAACCAAAATTCACCCTTGCTAAACTTTGCATATAGCTTATGCTCCATCAACCTAGATAGAACAATCCTCAGATGCTCTGTATGATCTGCCTCGTTCTCCAAATAAATCAATATATCATCGATAAACATGACCATGAACTTGTCAAGCTTAGGCATGAATACCGAATTCATCAGGTACATAAAGTAGGCAGGAGCATTCGTTAGTCCAAAAGACAACCAAATACTCATATAAGCCGTACCTAGTGGAGAAAGCAGTTTTAGGTATGTCCTCTGGCCTGATCTTTATCTGATGATAGCCTGATCTCAAGTCAATCTTGGAGAATACCTTTGTCTTTGCCAACTGATCAAACAAGATATCGATGCGAGGCAATGGGTACTTGTTTTTAATGGTCACAACATTAAGTGGTCTGTAATCCACACACATTCTCAAGGACTTGTCCTTCTTCTTCACAAATAATGTTGGACATCCCCATGGAGATGAACTAGGTTGAATGAGACATTTGTCCAACAGATCCTGTAACTAAATCTTAAGTTCTGCTAACTCATTTGGTGGCATCTTATAAGGCCTTCTTGAGATAGGTGCCATACCTAGCACTAACTCAATCTTAAATTACACATCCCTATCAGGTGGTAAACCTGGTAACTCCTCTGGGAATACATCAGGAAATTCACAAACCACTAGAATATCGCAAAGGGTGGTGGTTTGGATAGCACAAGCTAAGTGCTGGAGTTCAAAATTTCGGGAGAGTGGTACTAGAAAAAGCATTACCTCCCCTGGGTTCTCTCAACATAACAGTACAAGTGCTAGTGTCAATGAGAACACCATGATCCTTCATCTAATTCATGCCTAAGATTACACTTATGGACAACCCGGGCAATACTATCAAATCTGTTGTATACTCCCTCTCTAGTATAGAGATGAGCACATTTCTGACTATCTTATTTGTAGAAATAGTAGCCCTAGCTAAACTTATATTATAACCACCCTTGCTTACTTCAATTATTTTCTGATCATGTCTAGATGCAAATGCTTGGCTCATAAAAGAATGAGAAGCTCCCAAATCAAATAAAACAATAGCGGGATGCTTGTTGACAAGAAACATTCTAGTCATGACAACTTCTCCAGCGGGCACTTCCTCAACAGCGGTATAGTGCACGTATCCAGGACGTGCCCTTGAGTTTGCCTGTCTCTGATTGTTCTGATTCTGATTGCCATTCTTTTTCAGGTGGGGGCATTCTTTGGCCCAATGACCCACTTGATTGCAGTTGTAGCAAGGTTGATTGCTCCTAGGCCCTATGGAGCTTCCTTGACCACCATTTCCTTTAGGTAAGGCAATAGTGAATGCCTTACGGAACATTTTCTGAGGCCTGCTGTTCATAGCTTTTGGTGGTGGAGGCCTGAACTTAGGTATAGGTGGGTGGAACTGTGGCCTAGCTATGATAGGAGCTCTAGACTATGAAGATCCAGAGGCACCGGCCTTAATTGCCCTCTTTCGGCCCTTAGCTATCGCATGCATGTTATTGTGGTTTTCCTGGGTCAAAGCATCACTAATAAACTTGTTATAGGTGGTGCACTTGGAATTGGCCATGGTCTTCATTAGTTTCGTGCTCAGACCCTGCTTGAAGCTCTCTATCTTCTTCTCTTCGGTATCAACAAAACCTGGGGCATACCTAGACAGGTTGTTGAACACATGCATGCATTCTATAAGGGTCTTTGTCCCTTGTGTGAGCCTCATAAATTCAGCCACCTTCATACGCATTAGACCTGGGGGAATGTGATGTCCCCGAAAGGCCAACTTGAACTGCTCCCATGTTACATGCGCATTAGCAGGTAGAGAGGACAAGAAATGTGTCCACCAAATCCCTACCGGTCCCTGCAACTGATGGGATGCATACTCAGCCCTCTGGTGCTCGATGACCCTTAGCAGACAAAACTTTTGCTCAATGGTGTTGAGCCACTCGTCTACCTATAGTGGTTCCTCTACCACCTTGAAGATAGGAGGCTTTGTATCTAGAAATTCCTTGAAGGTATTGTACTGGTTTTGCTCTGGCCCCTGTTGGTGTGGGTGGGCACGAGTTGTGTTCTGCACAATGAGGCACAGAGCTTCCTCCATAGTTCTTTGGCTTCCCAAGAATTGGGCAAAGAACTCCTGAGCAGATGGCAGTGGCGATGGCGGTAAGTCACCGTCGTTGCCATCATGGCTGCTGCTAGCTCCTGCATGGCTGCGAGTCATCTGCAAAGTTGCAACAATAAGTGATTATTGGATGATGTCAAGAGATTGCAGATGAATTGTATAATCATGCCAAACTAAAATTACTAGAGAGAATCTCAACTTCATACAATAAAAACAAAGGCATAATAATTCATTCTCGCAACATGACACCACCAATTTGATTCTTTATCGGACTCATAGTACGTTAACATTCAAATTATGATCATCGATAAGATGAACTGTAATTGCATTAGTGTTCAACCAAACGTGCGATAACATGCAAATACCAATATTACATGATAGTCCAATCACCAACACTAAACTCAAACTATAGGTCCATTACATAGATAGCGATGATACATCTAGTGTTTCCACTAGTTACTAAGCAATCTAATCCTCATCATGAACACTATCGAGGTCAGAGATAGGATCATCTCCCTCCTCTGGCTCCACTTTGTCCTCGTCCTCCTCGTCATCTTCTTCCATATTTGGGCCATCTTCTTCCCCATCAAGGATTGGGTTTAGCTGGTTATTCAGATAGTGCACCTCATGTTGAAGGTCCATCTCTCAAAGCTAACCCTGTGCAAGCTGCTGACGCAAGTCCCTTTCAGCATGGTCCTACATGGCACTCATGGAACGGTGCCTATCTTGTTCTATCCTTATTGCATCGGCATGGTTGTCTGCTGCATCTCGCTAGCGCGTAGCTGTGGACAGATCTATCCAAGGAAACATACCCGTGGCACTATCGGTGAGTGCATCCCCATGATGTTGATAGATTTGACTTAGTACCTCGAAGGCCACTACCTGGGCAGCCTCCCAAGGAGTTTTCCCCTCAGATTCTGCCTTCCACTCCTGCCAGAAGGATGCTTGTGTGCGGGCTGGTATAGTTAGCCGCACCTCATACCATGGCTGTCCCTCCAAGTACTCTTCATTCCAATGATAAAGGGGCAGTTCATGGTACCCCGCAAAGTGCAAAACTCTCCACAGTAGAGTAGGAGTTCCGAAAACCATCAGGAAATTCTCACATCCAACTGGTGCTGCCATCTATACCATCAACATGTACAACTTTTTGTGAGACAAGGCCATAATGGATAAGAGTTACATAACCGAGTAAGAAATTTATAAGGGGAGGAACAATGTAATTATTTGAATGATAATTATCATGATGCATGCACCTTCCGTACGTCCTCACAAACTTAGGAAAATTATTTCTAACGACATATACGGTGACATACATACGTTCTCTCATATATAGCGTAACTAGTCGAGCTACATGTTTCGTTGTTAGTGTACCTACATAAGAGTTTCATTTCAGCCTAATCCCATCATTAAATATGTAGAATGTAAATCTAAATACTTCCATATATGTATACCCATACATATACTTCCGTATCAAAGCTACCCGATAATAGTTTATACCCACAATTAAATACGCACCACATACACATGCAAGCATGCATACCTAGCCGTACCAAAGCTAACTCTCCCCGACTGCACGCTCACATCTTGCGGTCATGCCACTCATCAACTTACCTTGGCGTAGAAGCATTTGATCCATACATTACCATTCAAATGAATGGCATCCATACAATAGCATGCCGTATGGATGATGAAATTAAAACACCCATGTTAGTACTTAAATAGCCACCTAATAGTCCTTAATTTGGGCATAAGAAAAGTGATCACTGGCACACTTTAGATTTCAAATACCTATTTATATAGCTATTAGTTGCTAGAAAAGGGTTTTGGAAAACAAAAACCTTTGTTTTAAATACACATGTGACAATTAATGTTGAACCTTGCTCTGATGCCAGCTGTCGCAGAATCGACCAATTTATAAGAGCACAAGTACAATGGCAGCCTGCAAGCGGTCGCGCTGTCATACTTGAGCCCATATAAACCCGATAGTCTATCGAGTACCACAATGGGTCTCGATAAATGATACACAACAACAAAGATCGTAAATGATTCAACATACATGTCACATATTACATAAAGTTCGTAGATACATTTCCATCATCAGAGTATGAAACAAAGTTATTACAAACCAAGTTTGATAGATAATAGTGAAAGCAAATTAAGTTTTGAAAGTAGCATTTGCCAACATAGTTTAGTACAGTGCCAACATACGATCAGGGTCCACAAAAGCATATAGAAGGATTAATAAAGAAGCCTGCCCAAGGCTTACTCCTCATCCACAGTGGGATAGAAGCAACTCTTGCAATAACCATGACAAACTATGCCATCTGCAACAATGGGAAATAAAACCCTGAGTACGAGAAGGTACTCAGCTAGACTTACCCGTCATAAACCAGAAATAAATTGACTCCAAGGATTATGCAAGGTAGTATAAGTGGAGATAGCTTGACAACATAGCCCTAAGTACCAGCTACAAAACTCCTTTAGAAATCAAGGTCTAATTTGCAATGGATAGAGAGTAAAATCAACTCAAAGTAGTGACCGTCAAACTGCAAGCACGCAAGACTTAGAAAATTTTTCCTAAGTGCTGAAATCAATGAAATACTGATTCTTGTGAGCAATTTTAAGTATGTTAGGAGGTAAACTAGCCTATGACCCAAAAATAAAAGTTGTCCCTCTCATCCAACACTACAACTTTACTTTAGGGCACACATCCATGCAAAGTCTCTATCATATAGTTCAAACTTGGTCAAACCCATTACATTCAAATGATGACTCATACTTGAACTATGACTTAGTGACCAAATTAGCCCTAGCCATGAATACCAAAGTTGCACATAATGACACTCTAACCATGTTCAAGCTATTGATAAGGTCACACAATCATTTCATACACTGGTTACACACAAAGCTTTCTAGATCACCTTCATAGCATCACTTAAGTACTTGATCATGCAAAGTGATCTTCATGAACCATGTTCCATTAGTCATTCTAATTATAGCTATGATGTTTTAGTTTACTCACATCAACCATCTACATGTATTCACTCATGATCATATGCATATATACAAGGAAACATAAAATAACAAGCATGTTTATTATGTTTGAATCATATGTTTCAATTGTAAAAGCTTATATATGAATGCTTGATGCTCATGCAATGCAAGTCAAATTATGCAAGCTCAACACCTGGGGTGTTACAAAGCTATTTGCCTTGGTCGGCTGGGATGCACTTTATGAGTACTCCCGACGGATGTCGCTTGTAAAGTTCATCACCGATGGCGATGAATGTCTTGACGTGTCAAGTGATTCATCGCACTCCAGTCCTTTCTGGTGGGAGAACCTCCTCGAGGAGGTAGGCGAGTAGTGGTGCTCTCTAGTTAGCTTGATCGAGTGCCACCACAGCGATGTTAGCAGGCGACATTGTCATGCAGGCACCAAGGTCGGAGCCCCTGAGCACTTGGTTGGGGTCAGGGCACGTCGGGAGGTCAGAGCCCTCGAGTGCTAGATTGGTGTCAGAGTGTGTTTGGATTGGATCATCCAGAATGCGGGCAGACGGCTCATGGAGATTGTTGATGAAGACCCCATCTTGAGACAGAACCCGCCTGGCAGCCAATTTTGCAAGGAAATTGGCGGCATCGTTGTCCTTTCGGGGGACATGATGCAGTTTGATCCCTTGAAACTTATCCTCGAGCATGCACACCTCCTGGCAGTATTCTGCCATGAGAGGGCTCTTGCAAGAGGATTCCTTCATGACTTGGTCGATGACCAACTTTGAGTCACTGCAGACATACAACCACATAGCATTGAGCTCGACTTGTGATGCATAGTCCATTGATGAGGGCCTCGTACTCTACGGTGTTGTTTGAGGCCAAAAAATAGAGATAAATCGCGTAGCGGAGCCTGCTCCCATCCAAGGAGATCAGAACCACACCAGCCCCCGAGCTAGGCACCATAACTGACCCATTGAAGTACATTGTCCAGTACTCATGGGTGACGTCTGGGGTTAGGAGCTAGACTTCCATCCATTTAGCGATGAAGTCAGCGAGAGACTGAGACATGATAGCAGTGTGAGACACATACCTGATGTTGTGACCCATGAGCTCGAGAGCCCACTTGGAGATTCATCTCGTGGCATCATAGTTGTGGATGATGTCTCCTAGTGGGTACGAGGTGATGACCATGACCTTGTGGTCGGTGAAGTAGTGCAGGAGCTTCCGGGTCGCCATTAGCATGGCGTACAGAAGCTTCTGCACCTAGGGGTATCGATCCTTGGCGTCGATGAGTACCTCACCGATGATGTACATCAGTCATTGAACCTTCAGGGGGTGTCTCAGCTCCTCCCTTTCGACGATGAGGGCAGCATTCACAACATGGTTGTTTGCCATGATGTAGAGGAGGGGTTCTCCCTATTCGGGAGCGATGAGGAATGGGGCTGACATTAGTGATGCTTTGAGGCTTTCCAAAGCTTGTTGTGCCTCCTCTATCCAAACGAATGTGTTTGTCTTCTTGAGAAGTTTATAGAGAGGCATCCCTTGTTTCCCTAGTTAGGAGATGAACTGGCTTACGGCGGCCAAACAACCGGTGAGCCTCTATACGCCCTTGACGTTGTGTATAGGGCCCATGTTGGAGATGGCCATAATTTTTTCAGGGTTGGCTTTGATGCCACGCTCAGACATGATGTATCTGTGGTAGAACCTCCTAAATTATAGGACCCACATGCACCTGTCACTGTCCAATGACCTCTGACGACTATGCATATGTTCCTAGTAACTTAAGAAGACTGTCGGGTGTCCCCGTGGAACCCCGAATCATCCACGATTTCTGAGCAGGATCCCATTACAGAGTCATTGCAGTATTACAACAGTTTATTCAAATAGATACATCAGAGTAATATAGCAGAAGTCTTACAATAACTTAATTTACAAAACAGTAGTTTCAAACCTTATAAACTAAGTTCGATTAATAATACAAACGGTAGCAGTGGAGTGGCATTATAACATAATACAAACACACAAATAAAATGCCCTGCCTAAGGGCCACGCATTTACTTATCATCATCGCATCGAACAACCATCATGCAGCACGGTCCAAAACAGACCTGCTCATGAGGCTCACCTACAACAAGGGGTCAACAAACCCTGAGTACATAAGTACTCAACAAGACTTATCCAAAATATTAACTGATAAACTCAGTAATGCAGGCTCAGGGATTCAAGGTATAACTTTAACAATGATCAAAGTTCTTTTGCGTAAAAGCTCTTTTAACAACATTCTTTATATAGAAAACTTCTTAAGAATTATATACAAAGCTGACACGATCCGCACTGAGATCATGAAACTTCATATCCAACACTTTCACAAGTCTTATTCAAGTTCCAGTTATTAATTCTATGATGATGAATAGTGAGTTGAGTCTCCTTAACCGAGGAGCAACGACGATTCGAACCGATTAAGCCTAGCTGGGGATTCCAGACCACACGACATATGCAGGTCTCCGACCTACATATACCAACCTACCCTCGGATCCTCTAAAATAAGAACGAGTCCGCGCCACCTGAGAATACAGTACACCTCAAATCTGGCCACATTCCAGCCATGAGGGTACACGCTATTCCCACCATCTCTCCACTCCCAGTGCGCGAGTAGCCATTCTCATAATAGAATCGCCAAGTTAAGGCTTACCGGAGTATGTGGTTAGTACTACAAATTCTCACCTCATGCAATTCAACAATGGTATGGGCCTTAATCGACACAGGCAGAAAGAACCCACTCACAAGACATTACCAGGTCTTGTGGCTCACACACACCGAGTCCGCCCGGTCTAGATTTATTACTCCACATTCCCATATCACATGATAACATAAGTAACCAAAGTTCCATTTAAAACTCGTAGGTGACATGTAATCACCCGACCTTTATTTATCTAAGCATGACTAAGCATAACTAGCCATATATGAATTAAAACGATTAACAAGGTAGATAAGGAAAACAAGGTTGGTCATGCATCAATTAGGTTTTCACTTAACTCCTAATCACTTAATGCAGTATATGAAAGCAAAAGCGAAATCAATTTGTAAAACACAAGGTAGGGTTTAAATGCATCTGGGGCTTGCCTTGGTTGGCAGAAAAGGTTAGTTCCACAGAGAGATTACGGAGTTAGACTTGACAACATCACCATTGATGGATGAACCTTCTCCAACACTTGATCAACGCGAGCACCATTGAATGATGACACTCATCCGAAGATTAGTCAACGTGAACCTTCTCACTCACATATGCACTACACGTAAATAAATAATGCATGCTTTAGCATGATGGATTGTATGACATGATGCATGGAGGTGCATTGGTGAAAGCATAAAAGATTAACTAACTTGAATACAACTTTCCTTCACGGTACAGTTGCAAGTCAACAACTAAATCTTTTTCATAACACATACATCAATTGCCAAGGATCATCATCACTAATGACCCAAGGTCATCACTCAATCCAAAAGTCCAAACAAAAACCTAAATCATTAAAGGTTACTATTCACTTTTATGAATTAATTATTTAATTCAAAATTATGAAATAAATCAACTTATTCTAATTGAGCTCAAAATTTTAGTACATGTTCATTACATGTTAACTAAGTAGCAAAACAAATTTCATAATTTTTGGATAAATAGATAAGCCTGGAAAAATCATGGAAATCCATTTATTAATAAATTGAGCAATTTTTATCACATTCAAAAAGTACTGAAAAACATTATTTCATATTTTTCTTAAATACTATACATCACAGAGAGGTCACACAAAAATTTTCATAATTTTTGGAGCTCTAAATAAATCTACACAAAATTAACAAAAACAGACACTATTCATTCAAATCTGAAAATAGAAAAATCATTTGAACGCTGAGTCACTGACAACGGGTCCCACATGTCATCTTCAACCTCCGACGTTGACCACGGCAGCGATGGCTCTGACCAGCGATTTCTCGCCGACGGTGAGATCAACGGCGACGGCCAATGTACCAAAATGATCACCAAGCCTAGGCGCATCGATTGACGTCCCTATCAGCACTGATTACGGCCTTACACTAGCTCGTCGTCGGCCATGGTGGACGCGATGACACGGCAGCGCTACGCCGGCGACTACAGACCGGTAGCGATCAAACTAAAGGTCGAGGAAGCACCAGTAGCTCACCCCGAACACGTTGAAGCAAGGAGCAAGGTCGGAGAAGCAACGGAGAGGCGTGACGACGATCTCGGTGATCACGGCAGAGCAACATGTCATCGGCGATGGTGTACCGGCGACTGCAGTGATCAAAATGAGCAACCAGCTATGGATTAAGTACTACAGCATCGAGACGAAATAGAATCAGCCAAAACCAGGGATGAAGATGCACCGTATAGCTCTGGCCACGGCGAATCGCGCTCGGCGGAGGAATTGCCGGCCGCGAGGAAGAAGACGATGCAACTCGAGTTCTCGACCAAGACTAGCCGAATTGGTGGGTTGGTTGGATGCACAAAGATACAGCGAAGCTGGAGCACGCTTTGCCGAGACGGCAACGGCGCTAGGTCAATGGCAAAGGTCAACGGAGCTGTGGCGGTGATGACTAGAAAAACAGAGAAGAAAGAAGAACGACGACGACGGCGTTTTGGTTCTTATAACGCGACTCAGAAGCTCAAGGAAGCCACGCAGGAGACATCTCCGCGCCAGCGTGAAGCCGAGGACGTCCACACGCGCGCCTGGAACGCCGAAGAAGGTCACCGGTGGTGTAGCCTCGGCGGTGGACACTGTTCACAGTAATTACAAGTTCTCCATTCACCAAAATTCTCAAATTAGTCTCAAATTTTCATAACAATTCAAAACTCTCCAAAAATAAAAGTTGTTCAAAATCAAAAGTTCTACAACTTTGCTTTTGTAACAATACCCAAATTCAGTCTACATTTTGAAATGCAAGTTTGAATTAAAAAATGGGACATTTAAAGAATCTCGCCTTTTCAAATTACTTCAAATTTCATAAAACAACTTTGAAAACTCCAAAAACCAACTTTGTACAACTTGACAAGCTCTACACTTTTGCTTTAAGGCTCAACCCCAAAATGTACTTAGATTTTGAAATGGGTTTTCCAGGGTAAACTTTAAATGCTGGAAATTCGGGTTTTCGGAAATCCAATTAAACACAAATGTTTTGAAATTGATTCATCCATACAAGTCAACACGTATCATAAAACAATATTCACACCAAGCATTGCAACAAAAATTATTAAACTTTTATTAAGGAAGAATTTGAATTGTTTAATAGATTCCCACATTAAAATTCACAAAGTTTCTTAATCACTATTATTTCATGTAACATATAACACACTTCATAACAACATTTACATGCTATAAATTAAACATGAAATGCATTCATGAGTTGATACATGATGATTATGCATAATGATGACATGATCACCTTTTAAGTACTTTATAACATTAGGGATGTTACAATCCTTCCCCCTTAAAGAAATCTCGTCCCGAGATTTACAAAGTGCAAAAAGCATTGGGTTGAGTAGTGGAAAAGGAAAGGTGTCAAACACATTAACTTGCAAATTGTTCACAAAACAAGAAAGGTTGGTTGTGAGATTACAAATGAGATCAAAAGATAGTTGGAAGGGACAAAGGATTTAGTAACTTCAATGGAATGATGGAACATGAATTCCAAATGAGAGTTCCAAGATGAGTGAATCACATTAATTGTGGAGCTATAATGGATCATGACCGCAGACCTCGATACCAACGAGCGCCCAGCAGTATTTCCTTATGGCTGCAGTCCACAGGAGACCCCAGGTTTCGATGCAGCACCGTAAATCATGGATCATGGCACCACCATAGGGCACAACTAAAGTAACTCACAAGTAACACTTGTCAAGCTAGCAAGATCAAGGAACTAGCATGTGTTGCATTAGGAGAGACCAAGACATGACACATGCATAGGTTTGGGAAGTCAAGGATTAGTCCCAAGTTTCAACATTGAGTAGATGGGGAAAAATTAAAGTGCATCAAGAAATTCCCAAAGATATGGAACTTATGAGCAAGGACAATCAAAGAGTGGTTTACCCGCAAAGATTGGTACATGACCAAATTTGTTGGGACAAAAATAGCTATAACAAGTAATAGCCATTCCCTGAATGGAAGGAGGAAGTTTTAAACATCATTATATTTCAACTTCATATGAATGATTATAACTAGAATATGTGCAGTGTTTCATTAATGACATGATGCATGAACGATTCTTACGTTACTAAACATCAAAGCTCTTATGGTACATAAACAATAGTTGTTATTATATAGGGCATAATAAGATTACTACTCCACCACACAAAGCATTTTTAATCAAATAAGGAATGGAGAGAATGAAATAAGATAAGTCAGAAGCAATTTGGACCAAATTAACAAGTTATATATATTTGTCCCAAATCATTTTGAAGTTTTTGTAAAACAATACAACAAAGACTTTGTAATGATCGCTCTGATACCATTCTATGGCAGAACCTCCTAAATTATAGGACCCACATGCACCTGTCACTGTCCAACGACCTCTGACGACTATGCATATGTTCCTAGTAACTTAAGAAGACTGTCGGGTGTCCCCGTGGAACCCCGAATCATCCATGATTTCCGAGCAGGATCCCATTACAGAGTCATTGTAGTATTACAACAGTTTATTCAAATAGATACATCAGAGTAATATAGCGGAAGCCTTACAATAACTTAATTTACAAAACAGTAGTTTCAAACCTTATAAACTAAGTTCGATTAATAATACAAATGGTAGCAGTGGAGTGGCATTATAACATAATACAAACACACAAATAAAACGCCCTGCCCAAGGGCCATGCATTTACTTATCATCATCACATCGAACAACCGTCATGCAGCACGGTCCAAAACAGACCTGCTCATGAGGCTCACCTGCAACAAGGGGTCAACGAACCCTGAGTACAGAAGTACTCAACAAGACTTATCCGAAATATTAACTGATAAACTCAGTAATGTAGGCTCAGGGATTCAAGGTATAGCTTTAACAATGATCAAGTTCTTTTGCGTAAAAGCTCTTTTAACAACATTCTTTATATAGAAAACTTCTCAAGAATTATATACAAAGCTGACACGATCCACACTGAGATCATGAAACTTCATATCCAACACTTTCACAAGTCTTATTTAAGTTCCAGTTATTAATTCTACGATGATGAACAGTGAGTTGAGTCTCCTTAACCGAGGAGCAACGACGATTCGAACCGATTAAGCCTAGCTGGGGATTCCAGACCACACGACATATGCAGGTCTCTGACCTACATATACCAACCTACCCTTGGATCCTCTAAAACAAGAACGGGTTCGCGCCACCCGAGAATACAGTACACCTCAAATCCGGCCACATTCCAGCCACGAGGGTACACGCTATTCCCGCCATCTCTCCACTCCCAGTGCGCGAGTAGCCATTCTCATAATAGAATCGCCAAGTTAAGGCTTACCGGAGTATGTGGTTAGTACTACAAATTCTCACCTCATGCAATTCAACAACGGTACGGGCCTTAATCGACACAGGCGGAAAGAACCCACTCACAAGACATTACTAGGTCTTGTGGCTCACACACACCGAGTCCGCCCGGTCTAGATTTATTACTCCACATTCCCATATCACATGATAACATAAGTAACCAAAGTTCCATTTAAAACTCGCAGGTGACATGTAATCACCCGACCTTTATTTATCTAAGCATGACTAAGCATAACTAGCCATATACGAATTAAAACGATTAACAAGGTAGATAAGGAAAACAAGGTTGGTCATGCATCAATTAGGTTTTCACTTAACTCCTAATCACTTAATGCAGTATATGAAAACAAAAGCGAAATCAATTTGTAAAACACAAGGTAGGGTTTAAATGCATCCGGGGCTTGCCTTGGTCGGCAGAAAAGGTTAGTTCCACAGAGAGATTACGGAGTTAGACTTGACAACATCACCATTGATGGATGAACCTTCTCCAACACTTGATCAACGCGAGCACCATTGAATGATGACACTCATCCGAAGATTAGTCAACGCGAACCTTCTCACTCACGTATGCACTACACGTAAATAAATAATGCATGCTTTAGCATGATGGATTGTATGACATGATGCATGGAGGTGCATTGGTGAAAGCATAAAAGATTAACTAACTTGAATACAACTTTCCTTCACGGTACAGTTGCAAGTCAACAACTAAATCTTTTTCATAACACATACATCAATTGCCAAGGATCATCATCACTAATGACCCAAGGTCATCACTCAATCCAAAAGTCCAAACAAAAACCTAAATCATTAAAGGTTACTATTCGCTTTTATGAATTAATTATTTAATTCAAAATTATGAAATAAATCAACTTATTCTAATTGAGCTCAAAATTTTAGTACATGTTCATTACATGTTAACTAAGTGGCAAAACAAATTTCATAATTTTTGGATAAATAGATAAGCCTGGAAAAATCATGGAAATCCATTTATTAATAAATTGAGCAATTTTTATCACATTCAAAAAGTACTGAAAAATATTATTTCATATTTTTCTTAAATACTATACATCACAGAGAGGTCACACAAAAATTTTCATAATTTTTGGAGCTCTAAATAAATCTACACAAAATTAACAAAAACAGACACTATTCATTCAAATCTGAAAATAGAAAAATCATTTGAACGCTGAGTCACTGACAACGGGTCCCACATGTCATCTTCAACCTCCAACGTTGACCACGGCAGCGACGGCTCTGACCAGCGATTTCTCGCCGACGGTGAGATCAACGGCGACGGCCAACGTACCAAAATGATCACCAAGCCTAGGCGCATCGATTGACGTCCCTATCAGCACTGATTACGGCCTTACACTAGCTCGTCGTCGGCCATGGCGGACGCGGTGATATGGCAGCGCTACGCCGGCGACTACAGACCGGTAGCGATCAAACTAAAGGTCGAGGAAGCACCAGTAGCTCACCCCGAACACGTTGAAGCAAGGAGCAAGGTCGGAGAAGCAACGGAGAGGCGTGACGACGATCTCGGTGATCACGGCGGAGCAACACGTCATCGGCGATGGTGTACTAGCGACTGCAGTGATCAAAATGAGCAACCAGCTATGGATTAAGTACTAGCATCGAGACGAAATAGAATCAGCCAAAACTAGGGACGAAGATGCACCGTATAGCTCTGGCCATGGCGAATCGCGCTCGGCGGAGGAATTGTCGGCCGTGAGGAAGAAGACGACGCAACTCGAGTTCCCGACCAAGACTAGTCGAATTGGTGGGTTGGTTGGATGCGCAAAGATACGGTGAAGCTGGAGCATGCTTTGCCGAGACGGCAACAGCGCTAGGTCGATGGCAAAAGCTCAACAGAGCTGCGCGCGGTGATGACTGGAAAAACAGAGAAGAAAGAAGAACGACGACGACGGCGTTTTGGTTCTTATAACGCGACTCAGAAGCTCAAGGAAGCCACGTAGGAGACGTCTCCGCGCCAGCGTGAAGCCGAGGACGTCCACGCGCGCGCCTGGAACGCCGAAGAAGGTCGCCGGTGGTGTAGCCTCGGCGGTGGACACTGTTCACAGTAATTACAAGTTTGCCATTCACCAAACTTCTCAAATTAGTCTCAAATTTTCATAACAACTTAAAAATCTCCAAAAATAAAAGTTGTTCAAAATCAAAAGTTCTACAACTTTTCTTTTATAACCATACCCAAATTCGGTCTACATTTTGAAATGCAAGTTTGAATTCTAAATTGGGACATTTAAAGAATCTCGCCTTTTCAAATTACTTCAAATTTCATAAAACAACTTTGAAAACTCCAAAAACCAACTTTGTACAACTCGACAAGCTCTACACTTTTGCTTTAAGGCTCAACCCCAAAATGTACTTAGATTTTGAAATGGGTTTTCCAGGGTAAACTTTAAATGCTGGAAATTCGGGTTTTTGGAAATCCAATTAAACACAAATGTTTTGAAATTGATTCATCCATACAAGTCAACACATATCATAAAACAATATTCACACCAAGCATTGCAACAAAAATTATTAAACTTTTATTAAGGAAGAATTTGAATTGTTTAATAGATTCCCACATTAAAATTCACAAAGTTTCTTAATCACTATTATTTCATGTAACATATAACACACTTCATAACAACATTTACATGCTATAAATTAAACATGAAATGCATTCATGAGTTGATACATGATGATTATGCATAATGATGACATGATCACCTTTTAAGTACTTTATAACATCAGGGATGTTACAGTATCCAAGGAGCTTCCCCTTTGGAACTCCAAAAACACATTTTTCAGGATTCAATTTGATATTGAACCTTTGGAGGTTTGTGAATGTTGTGGCCAAATTTGCAATTAGGTCACTAGCTTGAGCCATTTTCACCACTATGTCATCTACATAGATGGTGATTGTTGGTTTTGGCCGCTCGACTTGGTCAGGCTGGTCAGGTGGGTCGATTTGGTCGATGACACATCGCTGCATGCACCGTTGATAGGTGGTGTCAGCGTTCTTCAGACCAAAAGACATGGTTACATAGTAGTATGAACCATACAGGGTGATGAATGTAGTCATGACCTAGTCAGACTCTTTCATCATGATCTAGTGGTAGCCTGAGTAGGCATCCAGAAAGGAGAGGATTTCACATCCTGTGGTGGAGTCGACTATCTGGTCCATGCATGGCAAAGGAAATGGTCCTTTGGACATGCCTTGTTGAGGCCAGTATAATCAACACACATTCTCCATTTCCTAGTCTTCTTTTTCACAAGAACAGGATTAGCTAGCCAGTTAGAGTGGTATACCTCTTTGATGAACTCGGCTGCTAGGAGTTTGGCAATTTCCTCACCTATGGCCCTATGCCTCTCGTCGTCAAAGCGACGCAAGCGTTGCTTGGTGGGATTTGATCCTAGGATGAGGTGCAATGCATGCTTAGCAACCTCCCTTGGTATGCCCAGCATGTTAGAAGGTTTCCTTGTGAAGACATCATGATTGGCATGTAGAAACTCGGTGAGCTCGCTTTGCTATTTGACCGGGAGCTTGGTCCCGATCTACACCGTCTTGGTCGGGTCGGCGGGGTCAATCCCCACCACCTTAGTTTCCTCGGTCAGGTGGAAGGCACTCAAGGAGGTTAGCTCATTGCAGTCTGGGACTACTGGAGTCGACGAATTCCTGAGCTCCGGGAGCTCGGCGGAGTTGATGACGGCCGTGGCGAGCTCGTAATGCTCATGGTCGCATGTGTAGGCATGCGAAAAGGTGCTACCCACGATGATGATGTCGTTTGGTCCCCGCATCTTCAACTTGTCGTAGGTGTAGTTGGGGATCGCTATGAACTTGGCATAGCATGGCTGCCCCAAGATGGCATGGTAGGACCCAAGAAAGTCCACCACCTTGAAGGTGAGGACCTCCGAGCAAAAGTTGGCTCGATAGCTAAATGTGATGGGTAGGTCAATCTACCCGAGTGGGTACACCTGTGTCCTTGGAATCACACCATGGAAGGGAGAGCTCACTGGGCGGAGCTCCGACCAGGGGATGCGCATGGCGTCGAGGGTGTCAACGTAGAGAATGTTGAGGCCGCTACCTCTGTCCATCAGCACCTTAGTGAGGCGCTTCTTGCGGACGATGGGGTCAACGACGAGCGAGTAGCGACCCAGTCGGGTGACGTGGGAAGGATGGTCTTTCTGATCAAAAGTGATCAGGGAGTCTAACCAGCTAAGGAAAGAGGGGACGACCGACTCAGCGGCACATGGCTCTCTATAGCATACCTTGTGCTGGCACTTGGAGTGGATGGCGTCAGATCTCCCAAAGATCATGAGGCATTCCTTGGGGTCAGGGAAGCCGTCATCATCCTTGCCCGTCGTGCCTCCTTTCTTGGCCGCCTCCTCCTTGCCCTTCCCTTCCTTCGACTTGCCGACCTATCATAGAAAGCGCTTGAGGAGCTCGCAGTCCTTATAGAGGTGCTTGACAGGGTAGGCGTGGTTGGTGCATGGACTCTCCATGAGCTTGTTGAAGTGGTTAGGCTAGCCCTACTAGGGCTGCTTGCCCGCACGATCAGCTATGATGACCAAAGCTAGGTTGGTCGTTCGACGCTAATCCTTCTTGTTCTTCTTGCCCTTTTGCGTGGAGGGGCCCTTGCGCTTGGCCTTGCCCCTGTCCCAACTGCTACTGAAGACCACCCCACTGCCTCCTCGCTAAAGGCATGGTTTGTGGTGATTTCGAGCAGGTCATGGGTGGTATGGGTTTTAGACAACCGAGCTTGTGGATCAAGGACTCACAAGTTGTCCTAGAGAGGAACACGCTGATGATGTTTGCATCAATGACATTAGCAAGGGAGTTGCACCACTTTGAGAACCTATGGATGTAATCCCATAGGGACTCATTAGGCTCCTGCTGGCAGCTCTTGAGGTCCCAAAAATTCCTAGGATGGACATATGTCCCCTGGAAATTTCTAATGAAGACCCTCTTGAGATCCGCCCAGTCGCAGATGCTGTTGGGTGGGAGGAATTCGAGCCATGCTCGAACATGCTCCCCCATGTGGATGGGGAGATACCGAATGATGAAGTGGTCATCATCCACTCCTTCGGCTTGGCAGGCGAGCCAGAAGTCTTCGAGCCATATACCGGGGTTTATTTCCCTGGTGTATCTAGCGATATTGGTGGGTGGTCAAAAGCGATGTGGGAACAACGCTCTCTAGATGCAACAACCAAAGGCCCATGGCCCCTGACCATCCGAGCTGGGGCTTCGGTCCTTTAGTCGGCCACCATGCCTAGGATGCGTGTCCCTGCACTCCTCAATGGTTAGGCCAGGGCCCGTGCTGCCTGCTCTCGCTGCCACTTGATGGACGTCATCACCATGCCGGGAATGGTGTCAATCATTGATGATGCTATGAGTGTCATGGTTTGGCCTGAGCTGTTCACGCATAGGTGGTCGGTGTGGTGCTGGCTCTGGGTCAGGCTATGGTGCAGCCACGGCCTCCTACCCCATGCTTAGCAATTGTAGTGGTGAGTGGATGGAGCGATTCGATTGGTGCAGCCCCATTCCCCTAGTGGGGCAAGAGGTCATGAGCTGGTATCATGACACGAAGCTCTCCACCTATTGAATGGCGGTGGTTTCCACTAGTGCCTGGAGGTTCTAGTGGATTGCCTATTCCTGGGGGTCGGTAGGCTCGGGAAGGCCACACAAAAGCATTGCCGCAGCAGCGATATTCTGGCCAGCCCGAGCAAACTATGGGAGATTGCTCCCTCTATCTAGGATGTTATGCTAGACCTAGCGGGTGTGACCTCGAGCGCTGCTCGCCTAGTTACGCGTACGTGGCATAGTGTGCTACGCTAAGTGCGCTAGTGCAGGTGGTGGCTAACTCTACTGGCTTTATCATAACTCCTCATTGTGCTCCTGCGCACGCACGAGGACCTTCACACGAGGGGCCAGAGGGGTGTGAGTCTATAGAGATTCTGCTACCACCGATGGCTGTCCTAGGGCATCCACCATAGCACACTCCCAAGACAGAGGGTGGCTAGGTGCCACGATATCGCCGATGCTAGACCCGTCGCTTTCGACCTTGTCGTCTATGAGGTTGTGAAAGGAGGCAGGAGCATAGCCCACCATCCCCATGAATTCAGATGTGAGAGGGGCGGCGTTAGCATCTTTTGGAGCCCCCTCACGTATGCATTGTCACAGAACTGACCAATTTATAAGAACACAAGTACAATGGTAGCCCACAAACGGTCACACTGTCATACTTGAGCCATATAAACTAGGTAGTCTGTTGAGTACCATGACGGGTCTCGATAAATGATCCACATACAACCAAGATCATACATGATTCAACATACATGTCACATATTACATAAAGTTCACAATTACAATCCATTCATCCAATTACAATCCATTCATCAGAGTACGAAAGACGGTTATTACAAACCAAGTCCGATAGATAGTAGCAGAAGCAAATTAAGTTCGAAACTAGCATTTGTCAACATAGTTCAAATACAGTGCCAACTCATGATCACAATCCACAAAAGCATATAAGAGGGATTATTAAAGATGCCTGCCCAAGGCTCACTCCTCATCCATGGCGGGATAGAAGTAGTTCTAGCAATAGCCGTGATAGACGGTACCATGTGCAACAATGGGAATAAAACCCTGAGTATGAGAAGGTACTCAGCTAGACTTACCCATTATAAACTAGAAATAAATTGACTCCAAGGATTATGCAAGGCTTTATAAGTGGAGGTAGCTTGACAACATTTTGCATAAAAAGTGATTAACTCAGTTATACAGTTGTACTTAGGTCATCAAGTTAATTATAGCTATTCATCTCTAGATTAGCAACTATCCTATGCCAAACAAGTGGTATATCATTTAAGAGCATATAATAGTAACCATAGTTGGTGTAGTAATTCTATGTTTATCCAAACCATCACATTCCATAATACAATTACTACGATGTTGGAGCTAGCCAAGTTTCTCACTATCTGGGAGAGACGATGATTCAAATCGATTTCAACCAGCTAGGAATTTATTCCTAACACAAACCCAGGCAGACTAGATCAACGGTCACCTTAGGTCTCCTTTGGTACAACTCAGGTACATATTTTGTGGGTTTGACCAGCGCCGCACAATCAGGAACAACCAGCTGCCAGGACGATCAGGACTACCCTACCCTTGGACTCATGGCTGGCTCCCCGCACATCCTTACTACCATCCAAAGTGTGCACTTTTATAGAACAAGGCCCAGCCTAAGTTGAGCTACTCGTCTTTGCGGTCAGAACGAGTTATCCGGCCAGCTAAGTGATAGGCATGCGTTCAATCTTGTCAGAAGTTCCAATAATGGTACGGTCCTTAATCAGCACAGATGGGATCACATGAGTTAGCCTACACATAGACTCTACCCAACCTCCATTTACATTACGCAATGGTTCTTTTCCATGATAGCAAATATAGCCAATCGTGCTTCGGTATCCACCTATATCTCGTAGGTGACAGGAAATCACCCGACTTCTACCGGTCTAAGCATAGCTAAGCATATATTCGATCATGGACCTACATAGGGTTAAAGGTATATGTAACTGGACAAGGTAGTTCTATGCATCAAGTGTTTCTAATCAACTCTTATAACCTAATGCATCAAACATAAATGACTCAAGTAGTATTTTGTAAAATACTAGGAGACTTAGAATTCTCTAGGGCTTGCCTTTGAGGAAAGAGGCGGGACGGTGATCTGGGCACTTAGGGAGCTCTTTGGGAGTCTAGTCCTCTTCTCCTAGAGCTACGGCTTGAGGAGTCTCCTGCTGATCCCCTTCCTCTTCGTTGAATTCCAGCAATGTTATCTCCTCGGTCGATCCTATGTGCATGAGCATGGAATAAGATATCACGAATGCATGTATGATGACACGTACAATATGATAGAATGTGATGAATGCATCCTCATAGGTATTCTCAACAACATGGTATGAAGGTAATAACAAGTGCATCCTATTCTACTGAGTAGGGGCATATCTCTTTTCTATTACTTAAGCAAATACTTCTGCAATTCATTTACCGAACTACAAAACAGCAGCTACTTGTTTTAACCATAACTGGAGTTATATACATCGAAATCATATGGTTGTGGACATTCTAGAAATCTTACAAAATTTTCTATAACTTTCTTTTAATACTCTTAAGGTGATTCAATAGTTACCTAGGTCAAACAATTCAGTTAATCAAATCTGTCCAGAAAGTAAACAATTAGGATAGCAAATTTCTAACAGCCAAAACTCTTAAACCCTAAGGCCTATGACTATGAAAATTTAATACAATGTAGATAAGTAAGTTATCTACAACTTTGTTATTAACAAGTTTTACATAAAAGGCCATTATCAACATGAAATCATCCACACAACCGAAACTATACATGCAGCCATTTATTTGAATTATAAAGCAATAATTAATTATTTTCATACCACTAATTGCTTCTAAGCCTTACTATTATCATCAACAGTTCATATGCATCACAAGCACCACAGAAAACATCATGGTCAAGACCACTCTATTTATTTAAATGCCTTTATTAATTTAATTAGATAATTAGGGAAAATAACAAACATATAACAAATGTGCACAATAAACTCTCATCAAATTATAGTAGCTCCCTAGTGCTTACGATAGACTATAGTGAAAATTTCATACCATCTGGACATGTATAACATCCTATACAAAAATGACAAGTTAGCAAGGTCTATTTTAGTGAAAATGGTTAACCCTATAGAAAAGTGTCAAACAATATATTCTATATTTTTCTTAGCTTCATAATAGTGCCATAATACTATACAAAAATTTGGAGGGAAAATGTTACATATTTTTCTCCCTATAATTTTTTTTAGAAAACACCATTTATTAATAAATAAATAGAAATATCATATTTCAATCAAGTTCACTGCAAGCTTAATATTTTTCCTAGCTAAAGCATGTCAATACAAGACTAGCAAAGTTGGAATCACAATTGTATCACATTCCTAGCTCAAGTTACACATTTTACAAAATTGTAAACATTCAAAAAGCACATATCTAGCTATATTTTATTCACCAATAAAAATACTAGAAACTGTACATCTCATATTTTTATAAAATACTACACTTCATAAGGAACCCAACAAATTTAGTTCACCAAAAATGGACATATACAACTCAACTTATGATTTTTCAAATTTAGTACAAAAATCTATAAAAGAAATAACAAAAACCCTAAATAGCAATCGCTAATAGAGGGGACCCATGGGTTAGTGGGGTCCACCGATCAGTGACCCCAAGACAGAGCACGGTGGTCGACCAGTGTTATCTCACTGACGGTGAGATCTCCAATAAACCAACCACACCTACGTGACCTACTCACCAAGTCGCATCGACTGACATAGGTGGTGGCAGTACAGATGCAACAGACCCTGCTCATCGCTGGCCATGGCGGCATGGCAGCGCTATGTGGAGGTGCGTCGGCCGGCTCTGGCCATGGCATGGGTAGGCAAGAAGTGCACGAGCACCACAGTGATGACTTGAACCTATCTAGCCTATCTGGGGTTCGGGTGGAAGCATCGGTGAGGGTGTCCACATGTGCGGCGGTGTGGTGGTGAGAGCACGATGGCGTTGCGCATCGTGTTCCGTGCCGGGCGAGGCATCCATTCATGGTGAGGTCATGCCACTATCTAGTCTACACCCTAACCAAGCTCTAATGTGAGGAATCAAAAGCACTGCGCATGCGAGCCAATCAATGGCGAGCTCACCATGGAGGCGGACACGGAAGCTAAGCTCTCCGATGGGGACAGAAATGGTGATTTCGCCTTCACCGTAGCTCGTCTAGCACAGCAAATGCGTCGAGGAGGTAGAGGGGAACATGACGAAGCTAGCTGCGAGATGGAGGCGGCAATGGCATGGTGCAGTGGGCGATAGGCGATGGCGAAGCTACTCGGTTGCTCGACGGTGCTCGGCTCTCCGTGGTGGGAGTGACAGAGAGCAGTGGAGAGGAAGAGAGTGAGAGTGTGAGTGCGAAATGAGGCGAGCAGCTCCACAGATAACGTGCACCAGTGTGCTACGGCGAGGGCCCAACACTGGCCAATAGCGGCCACACGGTGGCCTGTCTCTACCCATGGTCGGCCACCTCAGCGCGTGACATGGCGTCCATCAGAGCCTGATGGCGAGCTTGACAGCACGTTTTCCATCCCATCTAAATCCTAACGGTGGTGAATTAGTGCACAATGTTAAAACAAGATTTGTAGAGCTATCTACCAGCTACAAAATTGATTTAGAAATCAAAGTCTAATTCTCAATGGTTAGGAAAATGCATCAACACAAAGTCAAGCACGTCAAACTATAAACTCATAAATACCAAAGTTTCAAATGATGACATAGTTGTTCAAATGGTGACATAGACTCTATGACATAGTTCACATGTTTCATTTGTACATTTCATATGTAAAAGCTTATATGTGAATGCTTGATGATTATGCTTATGCAATGCAAGTGAAATTATGCAAGCCTAACACCTAGGGTGTTACAGCCCCTCCCTCTTACAGAAATCTCATCCCAAGATTTGCAAGACCTACCATTCTTGGAAAAAGGTGGGATAAACCTCACGTAAATAATCCTCCCGTTCCCACATGGCATCTTGTTCACTGTGATTATTCCACACCACTTTATAGAACTTAATGACCTTACTCTGTGTTACTCTTCCATCTCTTCTAACACTTGGATTGGTTTCTCTTCATAGGTCAAATCCGATTGGAGCTCAAGGTTGGTGGGTGCAATGGCTTCCTCAGGTATACGAAGACATCTCTTCAACTGAGAAACATGGAAGACATCGAATATGGCACTCATCTCTGGGGGAAGTTGTAACTTGTAAGCGACATTCCCTTTTCATTCAGTAATCTTGTATGGCCCTACATATCTAGGCGCAAGCTTTCTTTTCACTCCAAATCTCTATACTCCTTTCATGGGTGACACTTTTAAGTATACATAGTCTCCCACTTCAAAAGTCATTGGTCTTCTTGTTTTATCAGCATAACTCTTTTGTCTTGACTATGCTGCTTTCATATGTTGTTGGATAATGTGCACCTACTCTTTAGCTTTAGTGACAAAGTCAATGCCAAAGTATCTTCTTTCAATGGGCTCAATCCAATTCAAGGGAGTTCTACATTTTCTACCATACAAGGCTTCAAATGGAGCCATCTTGATGCTTGCTTGATAACTGTTATTGTAGGAGAACTCAGCTAAAGGTAGCCATTTCTCCCATGAACCCTTGGAAGATATAACACAAGCTCTCAGCAAATCTTCTAAGATCTAGTTCACTCGCTCAGTCTATCCAGAAGTTTGTGGATGGTATGTTGAGCTTCTGATTAGTTTAGTCCCCAAAGCTTGGTGCAAGTGTTCCTAGAAATGAGCTATAAACTGTGGTCCTTGATCTGAGATTATAGTCCTGGGTATTCCATGTAGTCTCATAATCTGAGAAACATACAACTCAACATACTTCGCCGCGTGATATGTTGTGTTAACCGGTATAAAATGTGTTGACTTGGTGAGGCGATCTACAATGACCCATATGGAATCATGACCTTGCTGTGTCATCGGAGGGCCTGTAATAAAGTCCATACTTATTTCTTCCCATTTCCACCCTGGAATAGGCAATGGCTGAAGTAATCCAACAGATTTCAAATGAACACCCTTTACTCTACTGCAATTATCACACCTAGCAACATAGGCGGTGATTTCCTTCTTCATCTTGGTCCACCAAAAATAGGTTTTCAAATCTTGATACATTTTGCTACTGCCCAGATGGATAGACAACTTGGACGAATGAGCTTCATCTAAAATTTGATTTCTAAGCTCACAATCTTTTGGTACCACAAGTCGATCCTCAAACCATAACACACCTCTTTCATCTAATCTGAAATGCTTTGTTTCTTGCTCTTGCATCTTTCTCTTGATGTGAAATATACCTGCATCTGTCTTCTGTAGTTCTATGATTTTTCTCTCAAGTGAACAACTGATAGTGATATTGTGTAGCACAACATGATGTAATAAATTAAATCCATGCTCCAATAATGCTTCTATAGTGTTGTAATGAGATTTCTGACTAAGTGCATCTACTACAACATTGGCTTTCCCTAGATGGTAGTGCACTTCTAAATTGTAGTCCTTAATCAGCCCTAGCCATCTTCATTGTCTCATGTTCAGCTCAGGTTGGGTAAAGATATATTTGAGACTTTTGTGATCAATATATATGTGACATATGTTGCCCAACAAATAATGTCTCCATATCTTTAATGCATGAACAACTGCTACAAGCTCTAAATCATGCGTAGGGTAGTTGATTTCATGTTTTCTCAACTACCAAGACACATAGGAAATAACGTTTCCTTCTTGCATGAGCACACACCCCAAACCTATACCCGATGCATCATAGAACATATCAAAAGGCTTTTTAATGTCGGGTTGTGCTAAAATAGGAGTTGTAGTTAACAGGGTCCTTAGGGTGTGAAAAGCTGCTTCACATTCTGGTGTCCAACTAAACTTTTCATCTTTCTGAAGGAGTCTAGTCATGGGCTTAGCTATCTTGGAGAAATCTAGAATGAAACGATGATAATAACCCGCTAACCCTAGAAAACTCTGAACTTCATGAACTAAAGTCGGGGCCTTCCAATCCATGACCTCTTGTACTTTAGATGGGTCTACAGAAATTCCATCTCTCGATAAGATGTGACCCAAGAAAGGTACTTTGCTCAACCAAAATTCACACTTGCTAAACTTTGCATATAACTTATGTTCCCTCAATTTGGACAGAACAATTCTCAGGTGCTTTGCATGATCTGCCTCATTCTTTGAATAAATCAAGATATCATCGATAAACACAACCACGAACTTGTCGAGCTCAGGCATGAATATCAAATTCATCAAGTACATGAAGTAGGTAGGAGCATTTGTTAGTCCAAAAGACATGACCAAATACTCATACAAGCCATAGCTAGTGGAGAAAGTTGTTTTAGGTATATCCTATGGCCTAATCTTTATCTGATGATAGCCTGACCTCAAGTCAATCTTGGAGAATACCTTTGCTTTTGCCAACTAATCAAACAAGATATCGATACGAGGCAAAGGATACTTGTTTTTAATGGTCACAACATTAAGTGGCCTATAATCCACACACATTCTCAAGGACTTGTCCTTCTTCTTCACAAACAAAGTTGAATATTCCCATGGAGATGAACTAGGTTGAATGAGACCTTTGTCCAATAGTTCTTAGAACTGAATCTTAAGTTTAGCTAACTCATTCGGTGGCATCCTATAGGGTCTCCTTGAGATAGGTGCCGTACCTGGCACTAACTCAATCTTAAATTCCACATCCCTATTAGGTGGTAAACCTGGTAACTCATCTGGGAATACATTAGGAAACTCACAAACCACTAGTATATCACAAAGGGTAGTGGCTTGGATAGCACAAGCCAAGTGTTGGAGTTCAAAATTTCAGGAAAGTGGTACTAGAAAAGTATTACCTCCCTGGGGTTCTCTCAACATAATAGTACGAGTGCTTGTATCAATGAGAACACCATGATCGCTCATCCATTTCTTTCCTAAGATCACATCTATAAACAATCCAGGCAATACTATCAGATCCATCATGTACTCCCTCTCTTGTATAGAGATAAGCACATCTCTAACCATCTTATTTGTAGAGATAGTAGCCCCAGCTAAACTTATACAATAACCACCCTTGCTTACCTCAATTACTTTCTAATCATGTCTAGATGCAAATGATTGGCTCATAAATGAATGAGAAGCTCCAGAATCAAATAAAATAATAGAGGGATGTTTGTTAACAAGAAACATACCAGCAGTGACAACCTCTCCCATAGGAACCTCTTCAATAGTAGTGTAGTGCACGTATCCAGGACGTGCCTTAGGATTCACCTGCCTCTGATTTCCCTGGTTCTGATTGATGTCCCTACAGCTAATGGGACACATATTCTACCTTCTGATGTTCTATGACCCTCAGTAGACAGAACTTTTGCTCAATAGTGTTGAGCCATTCATCCGCCAAGAGCAGTTCTTCGGCCACCTTGAAAATAGGAGGCTTGGTGTCTAGGAAATCCTTGAAAGTGCTGTACTAATTCGGTATAGGCCCCTGTTGTTGTTGGCGGGCGCGAGCCGTGTTCTGCGCAATGAGGCGCAGGGTTTCCTCCATAGTTCTTTGACTTCCTAGAAATTGTGCAAAGAACTCATTAGCAGACGGTGGTGGTGGTGGTGGTAAGTCATGGTCATTGCCCTCTTGGCTACTGCCTGCTCCAGCACGAGTGTGAGTCATAATAAAACAGAGGCATAATAATTCATTCTCGCAACATGACATCACCAATTTGACCACTTATCAAGCTCGCAGCGCATTAACATTCAAGTCATAATCACCAACAAAACAAACTAGAATTGTATTAAAGTTCAACCCAACATGAAATAACATGCAAAGTGCCAATATTACATTGAAGTCCAAATGCCATTACCAAACTTCAAGTACAAGTCCATTACATAAATAACAGGGATACATCTAATGCTTTTAACTAGTTACTAGGTAATTATAATCTTCATTATGATCACTGTTGAGGTCAGAGATAGGATCATCCTCATTCTCTGGCTCCACTTCTTCCTCGTCCTAGCCGTCATCTTCAACTAACATCTCTGGATCTTCTTCCTCATCAAGGATCGGGTGCAGTTGGTTGTTCAAATAATGCACCTCATGCTGAAGATCCATCACTACATGCTGGGTCTGTGGAAGCTGCTGGCGCAAGTCCCTCTCAACACGGTCCTACTGGACACTTAGGGCATGGGCCCTATCCCATTCTACTTCTGCTAAAGCTGCATGGTTGTTTGCTATGGTCCACTAGCGTGTAGCTGTGGATGCCTCAGCACGGGCGGCCTCCAGTTGCTCCTGTAGTCCTACTAACATTGCTTGATCATCTGCTCTTGCCTCTTGGGCGGCAGCTCTCTATGGATCAACTTGCTCCATTTGGGTTGGAGATTTCCCAAAGCTACATAGGCTTGATCAGTTTCACATCGAGCCTCACTTGCTGTCTTTTTGTGCTTGCACACACGCTTCTTGAGCTTACGTTGTGTGGCTTCGGCCCTCATGAGCTTATCCATGCAAGTGGTATAGGACTCCTGCCAAAAATCCCTGGTGTCCTGACGAGTATAGAACATCTTCATCACTGCAAACATAGTGCTCATAGCGAGACTAGAACTATCTACCCGCTCATCCTGATCTTGGATCAACGCATTGCGATTGCACTATGCCCATACTGCTACGGACAGATCCACTAGAGGAAAAATACCAGCAGCACTGCTAGTAAGCTCATCCCCATGCTGCTGACAGATCTGACTCAGTACCTCAAAGGCTACTACTTGGGTAGCCTCCCAAGGAGTTCTTCCTTCAGATTCTGCCTTCCATTTCTGCCAGAAGGGTGCTTGAGTATGAGTTGGTATGGTTAGCCGCACTTCATACCATGGCTGTCCCTCTAGGTATACTTTATTCCAGTGATAGAGGGGCGGTTCATAATACCCCGCATAGTGCAAGACTCTCCAAAGCAGAGTAGGAGTTCCAATAGGAAACTCTCACTTCCTGCCGGTGCTGCCATCTGTACCAACAACATGTGCAACTTTCATGAGACAAAGTCATAATGGATAAGAGTTACATAACTGAGTAAGAGATCTATAAGGGGTGGAACAATGCAAGTATTAAATAATTATTTATCATGATGCATGCGCATTCCGTATGTCCTTACAAACTTAGGAAAAATTATTTCTAACAACATACACGGTGGCATACATATGTTCTCTCATATATAGCGTAGCTAGTCAGGCTACAAGTTTCAATGTTAGTGTACCTGCACAAGAGTTTCATTTCAGCCCAACCCCACAATTAAATATGCAGAATGTAAATCTGGGCTCTAGGTTGCAACTAAATACTTCCATATATGTACACCCATACATATACTTCCATATCAAAGCTACCCAATGACAATTTATTACCCATAATTAAATACGCACCATATACACATGCAAGCATGCATACATAGCCGTATCTACGCTGGCTCTCCACGATCGCACGCTCACATCTTGTGGTCATGCCACTCATCAACTTACCTTCTTACCTTGGCGTAGAGGCATTTGATCCATACATTATCATTCAAGTGAATGGCATCCATACAATAGCATGCCGTATGGATGACAAAAGTAAAAACCCCCATGTTAGTACTTAATTAGCCACCTAAGAGTCCTTAACTGGGCATAAGAAAGTGATCACTGACACACTTTAGATTTCAACTCTAGGTTTCAAATACCTATTTATATAGCTATTAGTTCCTAGAAACTAGTTTTGGAAAACAAAAACCTTTGTTTTAAATACACATGTGGCAATTAATGTGGAATCTTGCTCTGATGCCAGCTATCGTAGAACCGACCAATTTATAAGAGCACAACTATAATGGCAGCCCGCAAGCGGTCGCACTGTCATACGTGAGCCCATATAAACCCGGTAGTCCATCGAGTACCACGATGGGTCTTGATAAATGATCCACATACAACCAAGATCGTACATGATTCAACATACATGTCACATATTACATAAAGTTCACAATTACAATCCATTCATCAGAGTACTAAAGACGGTTATTACAAACCAAGTCCGATAGATAGTAGCAGAAGCAAATTAAGTTTGAAACTAGCATTTGTCAACATAGTTCAAATATAGTGCTAACTCATGATCACAATTCACAAAAGCATATAAGAGGGATTATTAAAGATGCATGCCCAAGGCTCACTCCTCATCCATGGTGGGATAAAAGCAGTTCTTGTAATAGCCGTGATAGATGGTACCATCTGCAACAATGGGAATAAAACCCTGAGTACGAGAAGGTACTCTGCTAGACTTACCCGTCATAAACTAGAAATAAATTGACTCCAAGGATTATGCAAGGCTTTATAAGTGAAGGTAGCTTGACAATATCTTGCATAAAAATGATTAACTCAGTTATACAGTTGTACTTAGGTCACCAAATTAATTATAGTTGTTCATCTATAGATTAGCAACTATCATGTGCCAAACATGTGGTATATCATTTAAGAGCATACAATAGTAACCATAGCCGGTGTAGTAATTCTATGTTTATCCAAACCATCACATTCCATAATACAATTACTACGATGTTGGAGCTAGCCAAGTGTCGGGGACCTAATAATAGGGTACCCAATGAGGTGAAGCTAATAACCATCAAACGTTGATGCTTTCAAGTAGACAAGAACATAACTGCACTTCTTGTCCATATGATAGGAGGTTGGCCATGCCTCGCCCGGCTCTTAAGGGTTGGCTCCACCTCACCTGACCCCTGAGGGTAGACTCCACCTCGCCTGATGACTGAGGGCTAGCTCCACCTCGCCTGACGGCTAAGGGCTAGCTCTACCTCGGCCGATGACTAGGGATGGGTCTCGACTCACCCGACCCCTGAGGGCTAGCTCTGTCTTGCCCAACGGCTAAGGGCTAGCTCCACCTCGCCCGATGGCTAAGGGCTGGCTCCGCCTCACTTGATGGCTAAGGGCTGGCTCTGCCTCGCCTGATGACCAGGGATGGGCCTCGCCTCGCCTGACCCCTAAGGGCTGGCTCCGCCTTGCCCAATGACTGAGGGTTGGCTCCGCCTCGCCCGATGTCTGAGGGCTAGCTCCGCCTCGCCCGACAGCTGAGGGTTGGCTCTACCCCGCCTGACATCCCGAGACAGGCTCCGTCTTGCCCAATGACTGCTCCCTGCTCCTTCATAATGATGGGCACAGGGTAAGATAGGACATTCGAGTCAACCATAGTACCGAGGACCATGCCCTACACGCTTGTAGGAAAGTACTGTTAAGATACGATGGAACGGGTGCTTTAAGCCCTTCTAGTCATGGCAGAGCCCAAATAATGTTGTAGGCGTTGACTTTTGTCTTACAGTGTTGTGGGCACCGCCATCAGCCCTTGGATGTGGATCCTGACATAAGCATACGACAACCACTACAATCCAAGAGAGAACTCGCATCATCTATAGTTATGGACATATAGTCACTTCCCCATCTGCTCTCCGTAGGATCTTGACATGGCACCTTGGCATGCCGCACCATCCGCCAGAGTGGGATGGGACATAACCACTTGCTAAAGCAAAGCCAGGGCATGGCCATGTCAGGGTTAGTGAATGCACTATCCCTAGCATGGTCTGCCATGTCAGCAGGGCAGGCTCAAGGGAAAAGGAAGACCCGGTGCCTTCGAAGGACCTTCTCTACCTTTGGTTTTTTCCTCTTTCTCCCATCTGTAAACCCTACCCCCCTTGGTCTATAAAAGGGAGGGTAGGACACCCCACTAAGGGGAGGGATCAACTCCATGCACAACACACAGCCAAGCAACAACTGAGCTCTTGGTGTCCTTTTGACCTTTCCATCAGAGACTTGGGACCTGTCCCTCTCTCAACCATTTGTACCCCCTACTACGAACCTTTTTTAGTACTAATAACATGAGCAGTAGCAAACTAGACGTAGGGACATTCTGCCCAAACAAATATAAACCTTGTGTCCTTTAGTACACCATCCGAGCCTAACACGCAACAAATATAAATTTACTAGTTGGTGTTTGTTCAAAACACCGACACTAAGTTTCTCACTATCTGGAAGAGACGGCGATTTGAATCGATTTCAACTAGTTGCAAATTTATTCCTAACACAAACCTAGGCAGACCAGATCAATGGTCACCTTTGGTACAACTCAGGTACATATTTTGCGAGTTTGACCAGCGCCGCACAATCAGGAACAACCAGTTGCAAGGACGATCATGACTACCCAGCCCTTAGACTCATGGCTAGCTCCTCGCAAATCCTTACTACCATCCAGAGTGTGCACTTTTATAGAACGAGGCCTAGCCTAAGTTGAGCTACTTGGCTTCGCGGTCGGAATGAGTTATCTGGCCATCTAAGTGATAGGCATGCGTTCAATCTTATCAGAAGTTCCAACAACGGTATGGTCCTTAATCATCATAGACGGGATCACATGAGTCAGCCAACACATAGACTCCACCAAGCCTCCATTTACATTACCCCATGGTTCTTTTCCATGATAGTAAATATAGACAACCGTGTTTCGGTATCCACCTATATCTCACAGGTGACAGGAAATCACCCGACTTCTATCGATCTAAGCATAGCTAAACATATATTCGATCCTGGACCTACATAGGGTTAAAGGTATATGTAACTGGACAAGGTAGTTCTATGCATCAAGTGTTTCTAATCAACTCTTATAACCTAATGCGTCAAACATAAAGGACTCAAGTAGTATTTTGTAAAACACTAGGAGACTTAGAATGCTCTGGGGCTTGCCTTTGAGAAAAGAGGTGGGGCGGTGATCTAGGCACTTAGGGAGCTCTTCGAGAGTCTGCTCCTCTTCTCCTAGAGCTATGGCTTGAGGAGTCTCCTGCTGATCCCCTTCCTCTTCTTCATTGAATTCTAGCAATGTTATCTCCTCGGTCGATCCTATATGCATGAGCATGGAATAAGATATCGCGAATGCATGTATGATGACACGTATAATATGATAGAACATGATGAATGCATCCTCATAGGTATTCTCAATAGCATGGTATTAAGGTAATAACAAGTGCATCATATTCTACTGAGTAGGGGCATATCTCTTTTCTATTATTCAAGCAAACACTTCTGCAATTCATTTACCGAACTACAAAATAGCAGCTACTTGTTTTAACCATAACTGGAGTTATATACATCACAATCATATGGTTGTGGTCATTCTAGAAAGCCTGCAAAATTTTCTACAACTTTCTTTTAATACTCTTAAGGTGATTCAACAGTTATCTAGGTCAAACAATTCAGTTAATAAAATCTGTCCAGAAAGTAAACAACTAGGACAGCAAATTTCTTACAGCCAAAACTCTTAAACCCTAAGGCCTATGACTATGAATATTTAACACAATGTAGATAAGTAAATTATCTACAACTTTGTTATTAATAAGTTTTATAGAAAAGGCCATTATCAACATGAAATCATCCACACAACCAAAACTATACATGCAGCCATTTATTTGAATTATAGAGCAATAATTAATTAGCTGCATACCACTAATTGCTTCTAAGCTTTACTATTAACATCAACAGTTCATATGCATCACAAGCACCACAAAAAACATCATGGTCAAGCACAATCTATTTATTTAAATGCTTTTATTAATTTAATTAGATAATTAGAGGAAATAACAAACATATACCAAATATACACAATAAATTCTCAAAAAAATAAAGTGGCTCCCTGGTGCTTACAATAGACTACTATGAAAATTGTATACCATTTGGACATGTATAACAACCTATACAAAAATGACAAGTTATCAAGGTCTGTTTTATTGAAAATAGTTAACCCTATAGAAAAGTGTTAAACAACAGATTCTATATTTTTCTTAGCTTCATAATAGTGCCATAATACTGTACAAAAATTTGCAGGGCAAAATGTTACATATTTTTATCGCTATAATTTTCATTAGAAAACACCATTTATTAATAGATAAATAGAAAGATCATATTTCAATCAAGTTTACTGCAAACTTAATATTTTTCATAGCTAGAGCATGTCGATACAAGACCAACAAAGTTAGAATCACAATTTTATCACATTCCTAGCTCAAGTTACACATTTTACAAAATTGTAAACATTCAAAACGCACTTATCTAGCTATATTTTATTCACCAAAAAAATAGTAGAAACTGTACCTCTCATATTTTATAAATACTAGACTTCACAAGGAACATAACAAAATTTAGTTCTCCAAAAATGGACATCTACAACTCAACTTATGATTTTTCAAAAATTAGTACAAAAATCTGTAAAAGAAATAACAGAAACCCTAAATAGTAGTCGCTAACAGAGGGGACCCATGGGTCAGTGGGGTCCACCGATCAGTGACTCGAAGACAGAGCACGGTGGCCGGCCGGCGTTATCTCATCGACGGTGAGATCTCTGGAGAAACCAACCACACCTACGTGAACTAATCGCCAAGCCGCATCGACTGACATAGGTGGTGGCAGTACAGATGCAACAGAGCCTGCTCGTCGCGAGCCATGGCGGCACGGCGGCACTGCGCGGAGGTGCGCCGGCCGGCTCCGGCCACGGCAAGGCTAGGCAAGGAGCGCACAAGAACCGTGGTGATGACTCGAACCTATCTAGTGTTCGGGTGGAAGCATTGGTGAGGGTGTCCACATGTGTGGTGGTGCGGCGATGAGAGCGCGACGGCGCTGCGTGTTGTGTTCCACGCCAGCGAGGCATCCATTTGTGGCGAGGTTATGCCACTAGCTAGTCTACACCCTGACCAAGCTCTAACGTGAGGAATCAAAAGCACTGCACACGTGAGCCAAGCAGCAACGAGCTCGCCGTGGAGGTGGCCATGGAAGCTGAGCTCTCCAACGGGGATGGAAACGGCGATTTCGCCCTCACTGTAGCTCATCTGGCACAGCAAACACATCGAGGTGGTAGAGGGTAACACGGCAAAGCTAGCTACGAGATGGAGGCAGCAATAGCATGGTGGAGTGGGAGCTAGGCGATGGCAAAGCTGCTCGGTTGCTCGACGGCGCTCGGCTCTCCACGGTGGGAGCGATAGAGGGCAGTGGAGAGGGAGAGAGTGAGCACGTGAGTGCGAAATGAGGCGTGCGGCTTCACAGATAACGTGCGCCAGTGCACTGCAGCAAGGGCCCTATGTCGGCCAGTGGTGGCCTGTCTCTGCCCACGGCCGGCCACCTCAGCGCTCGACGCGGCATCCATCAGAGCCCGATGGCGAGCCTGACAGCACATTTTCCATCCATCTAAATCCTAAACGGTGGCGAATTAGTGCACAATGTTAAAACAAGATTTGTAGAGCTATGTACCAGATACAAAATTGATTTAGAAATCAAAGTCTAATTCTCAATGGTTAGGAAGATACATCAGCACAAAGTCAAGCAGGTCAAACTGTAAACTCAAAATGACTTAGCAAATTTTCCAAATCCCAAAATTAGTGAAATGTTGATTCTTATGAGCTCAAAATGACCAAGCTAGGGACTAAATTAGCTCATGACCCAAAAATAAAAGTTGTTGCTCTACTCAAATACTACAACTTTGCTTAAGGGTGCTTTGCCATGTAAAGAATCTATGACATAGTTCAACCTAGGTCAAACATACCACTTTCAAATGATGACTTACACTACAACTATGACTTAGAGACCAAACTAGCCCTAGTCATGAATACCAAAGTTGTTCATAGTGACATTCTAAACATGTTTAAGGTATTCATAAGGTCACACAAGCATTTCATACATTGGTTACACATAACACTTCCTAGGTCAACAAGCATATCATCACTTAGGAGCTTAATTAGATAAAGTGATCTACAAGAACATTCTTCCATTAGTCATCCTAAGTGTAGCTAAGGTGTTTTAGTGACCCACATCAACCACTTACACTTATTCATGCATGATCAGAAGCATACACATAAGGAAACATAATATAACACGGCATGTTTCACATGTTTCAATTGTACGTTTCATATGTAAAAGCTTATATGTGAATGCTTGATGATTATGCTTATGCAATGCAAGTGAAATTATGCAAGCCTAACACCTAGGGTGTTACATGTGTCCCTAGGGGACGCAAAGCCATAGGGGAACCGGTCGCTCGACGGTCGCAGTGGGGACAATGGGGTCCCTCTAGCGAGTTAGCGGAAGGTGTTAAATAATGAGTAAAGAACAACATATACGTTACTCACTATGGAATTTGAGCCCAGCATGGGCTTGAGGTGAAGCGCGAGGGTTTTGACATTGAGGTCGTCGGGTGGCCTGGGGCTGGTGGAGGGTGCCCTCCTCTTGTGGATGCTAGGACGAGGGCCTCCTCGTGGAGGCGGAGTACACTGAGCCGGTCAGCGATGAAGTCCAGACTCCGAAAGAGGAAGGTCTAGAGTGGCACAAAGACGGGAGGAACCCACATCCCAATAGGTGGGAGCGTAGGGAACTCTAGTGAGCCAAAGCAAATGGTATCGCTCGAGCCCACCATGATGAAGATGGTGGAAAGGTGGGCCATCCGATGACCAAAAGTGTGAACGCACAGCGTCCTCCCCACAGATAGCGCCAACTATTGGTGCAAAAAGTGACCAACAAGTAAATTTTTGAAGTTTTGCCGTGCGTTGTGATCAGATCTGGCCTAGCACTCAATGACATAGGATTTATACTGGTTCAAACAACGTGTCCTACGTCTAGTTTTAGTCGATCGGTGACTTTATTCCTAAGCCTAAGTGCTCAAAGTTTGCTGTGGGATTACAAACGAGTAGGAATAAGAAGGGTGTGTTAAAGGCCTGGTCAGACTCTGAACCAAAGGGCCAAGAGTGACGGGGGCTCTAACGTGCACTAAGTATTGGAGCATATGCTCTATGTAGCTTTAGAGTTCTAGAGCTATTTAGCCATTCGAGTTCTTAGGTCCTCGAGTGCTCGAATTGTCTAGCTTCTCTTTTTGAGGAGAGCCAGAGAGCCAGAGAGCTTTTTAGGAGAGAGTTCATCCCCTTTTATAGTTGAAGGGGATGGCCTTACAAGTCAGAGAAAGAGAGAGAATGTATACGTGCACTATCTAGTCTTGTTGCCCATGCTGTCGGAGCCCACAATACTATTTATGTCAAGATGCATGTGGTAGGCTCTACCGTGTTCGCCTGGTATGGCAAACATTGGCGCCTACAATACTATTTGTGTTCTAACATGCCTAGAAGGTTGCATAGTGCCCATCTGGCATGGCCTGGTAGCATCGTCCTGTCGGTGCACAGGGTATGGCAGGGTATAGTCCTCGGTATTATAGTTTGACTTGAGCACCTTACCTTATCTTCTCCGCCTGATCCCTAGGCCCTCACCTAGCGGGCGTCCCCAGTTGATCATTCCTAGTTGGCCCTGACCGTGTCAGTTGAGGAAGAGCCACGAGCAGAGGTCCAGCGTATCCTCGGTCGAAAAAGGAGGTTGGAGTCAGACTATGTCCCCACCTTGTCTAGGCCTTCTGGTCAAGGACCAGATCGTTCTCTCGGCCTATCATTATGTATTTGGGCCAGCCCAGGAGGCACGTGTTGTCGCTACGCTGTCTGTTGGGCCAAGTTTTTGTAGGGAAGCGGGTCCACTGGGGACCTCAGGTTTATGAACCCAACACTCGATATGCCGTGGACTTTGATGAGTAACCAATAAGAAAACCAATATCACAACGTCTTTGGAACTTCTCTAGGTGTTGCCGCTTCTTGTAGATGTAGCATTTGCAACCAAACACCCGAAAGAATAATACGTCTAGCTTCTTCCCATTCAGCAACTCATAAGGGGTCTTGTCAAGAAACTTTTGAAGAAATAGGCGATTAGATGCATAACATGCGGTGTTGATAGCTTCTACCCATAGAGCTTTGGGTGTATTGTACTCATCAAGCATTGTTCTTGCAAGGGTGATAAGTGTCTTGTTCTTTCTCTCTACTATACCATTTTGTTGAGGAGTGTATGTTGCGGAGACCTCATGCTTGATCACATCACAATATGCTTCAATGTTTGTGTTGTCAAATTCTTTTCCATTGTCACTTCTTATCTTCTTGAGCTTCACTTCAAATTCATTTTGTGCTCTCTTGGCAAACTTCTTAAAACATGCGGCCACTTTGGTCTTGTCATGAAGAAAGAAAACCCAAGTATATCTAGAGTAGTCATCAACTATCACAAGACAATAGAGATTTCCTCCCAAACTCTTGTAAGTTGTTGGTCCAAATAGATCCATGTGAAGAAGCTCTAGCACTCTTGTTGTTGACATGTAAGCTTTTGTTGGATGAGTGTTTGCAACTTGCTTGCTGGCTTGACATGCGCTACAAAGCTTGTCTTTCTCAAATTTCACATCCTTCAAACCTCTCACCAATTCATTCTTCATTAGCTTCATGAGTGAGCTCATCCCAACATGTGCAAGTCTTCTATGCCATAGCCACCCAAGTGATGTTTTGGTGAATAAGCATGTCTTCAAGTTTGCATCTTCGGAGGTGAAATCCACTAGATATAGGTTGTTGTATCTAAAACCCTTGAATATAACTTGATCATCATCTTTCTTTGACACAACCACTTCCTTCTCGGTAAACAAACATTGAAAGTCAAGATTACACAATTGACCAATGGATAGCAAGTTGAAACTCAATGAAGCAACATATAGCACATTTGATATTGAATGATCATTTGATATTGCAACTTTGCCCAATCCTTGAACTTTGCCCTTTGAGTTATCACCAAATGCAATCCTTTCTTGACCATCTACTTCTTCATTTAGTGAGGTGAACATACGAGGATCACCAGTTATATATTGAGTGCAACCACTATCAATAACCCAATGACTTCCACCGGTCTTGTAGTTCACCTACACACAAGAGATCAAGCTTGTTGTTTAGGGACCCAAACTTGATGAGGGCCCTTCACTTTCTCAACTAGTGACTTTCGAACCCAAATTTGCTTAGGCCTATTCTTGTTGGGTGGACCTAAGAACATGACTTTCATTTTTCCACTAGAATCCTTTCTAAGCATGTAGTGAGCATTGAAGGCAAAGGGTCTAGCATGCTTGGACAAGGGTTGTGGTGGTGGAGTTTGACACTCATGAGCAAAGTGACCTTCTTGTCCACACTCAAAACATCTCTTTGGCTTAGGCTTTGACTTGTATTGTTGTTGATGTTGAGCTTGAGCTTTCTTCTCTTGATTTGCCAAGTACCCAATACCACTTCTATCCATCTTCATCACGGTGTTCATGAGTAGCTCACTTTGAAGATATTGGCCTCTTGTGAACTTGCTCAAACCGGTCTTGAGATGTTCTTTCTCCAACTTGAGCTTCTCATTTTCTTCTCTAAGTTCATCATGATTTTTCTCCATCTTGAGTCTCTTGTTCTATTCTTTAAGCATCTCATTCTCAAGAGCTATATTATAATCATTGTCAAGATTCTCTATCACAATTGTGTTGGTGGTTGATAGCTTTTCAAGATCTTTCTTGAGCTTTTCATTCTCATTCTTGAGCTTGACATAATCATCATAGTTGTTGGACTCAACCACTTCCTTGCCTTTGCTACTAGAACCTTGCTCAATGCTCTCAACAATTAAGTCACCACATGATGTAGCTATATCAATCTTAACAGCATTGTTAGTAGCATCATGTGGCTCTCTGAATAATAACTCATGAGAAAGAACAAGATTGCCATGATTAATCTTGAGATTGGTGCACTCTTCTTTTAGCAAATTGTAACTAGTGGTGAGCTCATTATGTATCCCCTCAAGTTTATCATGTTTTCTCTAAGCTCCTTTTTAGAGGATTTGAGCTCTTTGAGTTTGGATGACATAATTTTATTTTCTTCTCTAAGCTCAACACTAGCTTTTTCAGCTATGTCATACTTTGCTAAGAGTGAGTCCTTCTCAAGTTCTAGCTTTTTATTTTTAGCTCTTGTCTTTCTAATAATTTTAGTGTATTGGTTTAGCAACTTGACAAGATCGTCATAAGAAGGTGATTCAAATTCTTCATCACTATCACTACCACTTTCATCATTGCTAGCATTATCATCACCACTACTATCATCATCATTTTGTACCTTTTGTTCACCCTTGGCCATAAGGCATAGGTGTGTAGAGGATGACGGCGGCAGTGTCGGTGAAGATAGTGAAGAATCAATCACAAGAGCGGCCACCTTCTCCTTCACATTCTCACTTTCATCATCAGATGAGCCACTTGATGATTCAATGTCCATGAGCGAATCACCAACAATGTATGCCTTGACATCCTTCTTCTTCTTGTGAAATTCCTTCTTCTTGCCATTCTTCTTCTTGTACGGCTTGTTCTTCTTCTTATCATAATCATTTTCATCACTTGAGTCATCTTTCTTGCCCTTGTACTTCTTCTTATACTTGTCTTTCTTGGATTTGAGGCATTGATGAGCTAGATGACTAAGTTCTCCACAATTATAGCAATCCATTTTAGAGATGGGCTTCCTTCTATTACTAGTGAAGAATTTCTTCTTCTTGCCATCAAACTTGACACCATTCTTGTTTAGCTTCTTGAGCATTTTGGTAGTTCTTCTCACCATGAGAGCAAGACTTGCATCATCAATCTCATCATCACTTGAGCTATCATGATCAACTCTTGCTTTGCCCCTCTTCTCTTGGCTAGCCTTGAATGCCAAATCTTTCTTCTTGGTGGAAGAAGAGCCATCTTGTGGAGTGATGTGCATGTACATCTCATGTTGTCGGCGTGAAAATGTGTCAATCATGCCGGGCACATGAGCAAGCCAGAAGGGTCTGCTCGATGGAGCTGGAGATCCACCTGGCTTCAATGCAGGAATGATCGATCCTACGTACTCCTAAGACGTGCCAGTCAATTTGTCCCTACAATTGACAAGAAGAGCAAGTTTATCAGTAATTTAAGGTGGAATGTGCCGGTCTATGCCCAGATAGTTTCAAGTGTGCCGCTTCAGGAGCAGCCATATGGGAAGAGCAACTAAATAGCCGATCCGCATAGAAATTGGCTATTACAGACTATAAAGCTCATGTGTAGCGATTAATTTCATATTGATAGGTACAATACTTGTAGATGTAAATAAGATCATCAGCTTAGATAGATGTTACCAGTGTAAAGCATTGAATCTGATGAATCTAATTAGGGAAAAGACATAGCACACGAACAAATCGACTATTTGATACGAACGGATCTACAAACGCTCTGAATCTAATCTGTTACCACCAACAGTGAGGTTCAACCGAATCGATGGCAGCTATGATGATAGTAACAAACTAAAACCGAAGAATCCACAAACACATCCATAATTTGACAGGCTTTCCAAAAGACATGCTATACATGAAGGCTCAGACGAATCGACTAAAATAGCCGATTCAGGTGAAAAGGACTACAGCATGTGAACAATCGACTACTTCACATGAACAAACCTATGGACTCCTCAGACTCAACCTGCTATCTCTAATAGTGGAGTTCGACTAGATCAATGTAGCCATGAAAAAGACAATGAATCAAACCCTTAAAGTACATAGATCTATTCACGATTAACAGAATCATGGACGCACACCGTAGGCGTTAATGCATAGGCGATCGTCTATTTAGCCGATGCAAGCATAGCAAATAGCTAAGGTCACGCCTAACCAGGAACAAATCTACTAGCTAGCATCCTCCAATCTATAGTGCCATCAGTGGGGATCGACCAGATCGTTACAGCCATAATGGTGAACTATAAATTAGATTCAACTAGCCAGCAGACCTATTCAAGATTATTTGTGCCTTAACCGCATACTATGCATGATCAAGATTGAAGTAAAAACAGTCGATGAAGCATGATCCGTCACTCAGAGTAAGGAAACATCGTGTTGTAGTAAAGCGAACAACGGACTGAAAGGATATAAGGCCAACCTATTTCGATCTCGACTGGGCAGATTGATGTTGCTATAAACTAGTAATAATGAAAAACATCAGCAAGATCGGTAACTTAATGAATCTACTCAAAGGACGCCACCCTTAGATAGAGCCAATAACTTGACCTTAATCTAGTTCGAGCAGTGGAGGTCGACCGGATTGATGCAGTCATACTTGAACTAGACAAGAGTCGATAACTAGCTTATACCAGAGTCGCAGTGGAGGCCGATCAAATCGATGCAACCGTACGAATAGAAGTATAAGCCATGATGGTACTTACAGACAAGCCAGAGGTCGGCCGGACCGATGTAGCCCTGCCCGCTGAAGAACTCATCGAGATCTACTCTACTCCTACTCCTAAGGGGTGGCCGGAGCCAAAAAGTAAGTAACTTGTATTTGATTGATTGTGTGTTTTACAATAGCCGGGGTCCAATATTTAAACCTAGAACCTATGCATGAATCCTATTTAAGCATGACTCATTACAACCTTTGACACAAAAGAAAACATTCCTAATTTAAGATAACCTAGACCCTAATCTTTTCCTTTTTGTAGAGTCTAACATGCTTTTCTTGATGCCAACTGTAGCTTTTATCGTTATCTGCTGGTGTTATCTGAAGAGAGCCTATTCTAGTACTACATTCGAATCAGCTGATACCAATCTTTATGCAAATGATTCCTTGATGACACAATTTTGGGAGCATTTGAGTACCTGCAATTCTTCTTCCCAAAATTTAGTGTAAACATAAGCCCCTAATTTTGGGATAAAAGTAATTTTATTCCATAATTATCATGCCTGTACCCCTGATAGGTCCATGGTCACGGGTAGAGAATCTTGATCTGGGGTCTATCGTCACCGTCTTTGCCAGCTTATGAGCGCATGCTTCAAAACTTTTATGAGGGCATCATTGCTTCATGGGCGCTTTGGATCCATCTTTCCAGGCCGACTATAATATGTCTTCCAACTCCGGCGAGAGCAATTCATCAACTCAGTTATGTTTCTCTGCTACATGCTTCCTCGAGTGCCTCTGTCTCCACCGGACCCTCCATGGTCAAATTTTTTGCCATGAAGATCTTGAGTGGTTAGAAGAATTCTTGTGCATAGGGTGATTGTGTCGCTCATCTTAGCGCCTTGTCGAGCAAGAGGATCAGCTACTGCGGTTAGAAGAATTCTTGTGATATCACATGAGTCTTCTCTCCTTGCTCGTAGAGCTATTCTAGTGTTTGCAAGGGCTAAAATATGTGGACACCTTCCCCTTGTTCGCTCCACCAAATGCCCATCGGGAAAGCCACAGACTTCTTTCCCATAGTTTCCTAGTCATCGAGAAATAGTTGGCATCTATTAAGCAGACAGCCTTTCCCTTTCTCCTGGTATAATTTTATCAATGGGCCAGCGTGACTCGGTTCATAATGACCTTTGGCCTTATGGAGACTCGGACTCCCTTCAATCCAAAGAAGCATTGGTGGGATTGTTGGTCAATGTAAACCCTTCGTATCCTTCCTGCGTTATTTTGTGATTATGGGAAGCAATAAGTCCAAATTTGTTATCTCTTCGTGATCCGTCCCTTGAATTTCTAGAGTGTTGATTCGTTTCCATATCTGACTTTAATTTCATAACTCCGGCAAAATCTATCCTCGCACCTTCCCGGGCTATATATACGGGCCACGGCTATGGATCGAAAAACAATCTGCTTCATCCCAAACCTTTCGTGTCTTTGGTGTGATTTCTGCTTTCCCATAGGTTTGAGATCATGGAGAACAGCAAGAGGTCTACTGAGGGGGCTCTCAATGGATCTACGTCACCATGCCAGTGCCTTCGTCATCAGGAGGGTGCAACTCGGGATGCCCCTACCGTCCTAGAGCATAGGGCCGACTCTACTCAGCCTTCGAGATCATCCTTGTCAACAGCTCGCCACCAGCTCTCCTACTATCTGAGGAGATAGATCAACAACAACAATCTGCTTGCCTCTATTGATAGGGTTGGCTAGAATCTCACCAACTGGCTCACCCTTGCAGAATTAGCTTGGGCCATCGTTTGAAGCCAATCGCCTTCCGGGGCCAATCCGATGGAGGATAGGCTGGCCGAGGCTGAGGCCAGAATCATGGGTGAGATATCTACCATAACTTTTTGTCTCATCTTAATTTTATCTTCAAGATCCTGATCATCTCCCCTTTCAATCTTTTAGATCTATCAGCTCAGCTGGAAAACCTCTAATCAGCTACGGAGTACATGGCGGGATTCATTAATGCTAGAGGCGCCGTCCTAGTGGTCCGCCTACACGACATCCCAAACCATGTTAGGGAGGTCGCTCTACATGGTGTTCGTCATGGTGCTGCCATGGCGTTGGTGACTGTGCAAGCCCATTCTGGCCACGAGCTTCGGCTTCTTCCCCACGGTTTTCCAGTCGTGGCACACCCTGGGGATCATGAGCGGCTGGTCGAGGATTTCTTTGACACAGCCAACTCTGTAGCCCTTACTTCCTAGGCCGATGATATAGTAAACAAAGTATTTTCTAGCCTGTAGTTTGTAATAGGTGATATTAGCAAATAATTTCTTCGTCTTAAGTGATTTTCTTTTGCTTCCTACTTCATATTCCATGCATCAATCTATCTATGTTTGCTTTGCTCTTATAGGTGATACATATCATACTGGCTTCTACCCTTTCAGGTTTATTTTTTATACTAGAGGTGATACCCTTCTGGTATTGGCTATTAGAGCCAACGACTGAATAGATCGGTTATCAAGTATTAATCCAAACGCTAGGATAATATTTCTTCAGATATTTCCCATTGATTGCTCTGCCAAATTCTTCCTTTCCTCTTAGTGTTTCCAAAATATAAGCATTAGTAGGCGCACAACATTTAATCCGATAAGGTCCTTCCCAATTAGGTGACCATTCGCCAAACTTGTTGTCTTTTGACCCGATCAGCAATTTCACTTTCCAGACCAAGTCTCCTTCAGAAAATTGCTTGCTCTTGACTTTTTTATTGTAATATTTTGCAAGCCTTAGTTTATTAGCTTCGATATTCTCAAGAGCACGTAGCCGGTAGCAACTCAAGTCCTCAAAGTCGTCTATCATAAGATTCATGTAGACTTTGGCTGATAAATCATTTTGCAATGTAACACGCCTCGATCTAGTTTGAACTTCCCAAGGAAGGACTGCATTATGGCCACACACAAGTTCATAAGGTGATGTTTTAATCGATCCATGATAGGCCATCCTATATGCCCATAAATGCCTCATTAAGCGTCGAATGCCACTTCCTTGGCTGCTCCTCAATCTTTTTCTTAATTAGCTTAATCATAATCTGATTGGATGCCTCTGTCTGGCCATTAGTCTGAGCATAGTAAAGAGAAGAATTTAGTAGCTTAATTCCCATACTGGCAGCAAAATCTACAAACTCCTCTGATGTGAACATTGTCCCTTGATCGGTAGTGATAGTTTGAGGAATCCCAAAACGATACACAATATACTCCTTGACAAAATCAACCATGGTCTTTGAGGTTACCGTCTTTAAAGGAATTGCCTCAACCCACTTAGTGAAGTAATCCGTTGCTACCAATATGAACTTATGTCCTTTACTTGAGGGCAGAAAAATCTGGCCAATTAAATCAATTCCCTAACCTCAAAATGACCATGGTTTGATTATTGGATTCATAGCCGATGCAGGCGATTTTTGGACAATACCAAAACGTTGATAGTCTGGCACCCCTTATAATATTCAAAATAGTCTTCCAATATTATTGGCCAAAAATATCCAGATCTATGAATAATCCATTTCATCTTATAAGCCAATTGATGAGCTCCACATATCCCTTCATGCACTTCACCCCTTAACACCTTAGCTTCCTCTTGATTTAAGCATTTGAGCAACACCCCATCGACTATTTTGTAATACAGCTGATCATCCAGTAAAACATACTTAGTCGATTTATATCTTAACTTTCTGGCAACTTTCTATGAAGGATTCCTAAGGTAAACGGCTATTTCAACTCTCCAATCATCATTCGAGGTTTCACTACTCAAGACTTCTTGAAACACTCAATAACCTAACGCACTTTGAGCTAAACGATTAGCCTCTTGATTCTGTGCTCTTGGAATATGTTGAAAAGAGAATTGAAGAAATTCCTTGAGCAACCTTTGGCACTCATCATAGTATCTTCTCAAAGTATCTTCTTTGCACTCATATAGGCCGATCAACTGATTAATAATTAACTGCGAATCTCCAAATATTTCAATTGCCTCGGCCTTTACTTCATGAAGAAGTTGAAGTCCCTTAAGAATAGCTTCATATTCCGCTTGGTTGTTGGTAATCATTGGTTCAGTTGGAAGAAAAAACTTGAAACTTGCCCCCCGAGGTGAAATAATAACAATACCAATGCCACCACCTTGCTTGCATGATGACCCATCAAAGAACAATGTCCATGGTACCGGTTCCACATAGCCAACAATTGGCTTATGATGCTGGGTGACAAAATTGGCTATTACTTGCCCTTTGACTGCTTTAGCCGATTCATACCTAAAGTCAAATTCTGACAACGCAAGAATCCATTTTTCCACTCTCCCATTCAGTATTGGCATTGATAACATGTGCTTGATCACATCAACCTTGGAAACAACCGTACACTCGGCCGACAATAAGTAGTGTCGCAACTTAGTGCAAGAGAAATATAAGCACAAGCATAACTTCTCGATGGAAGAATATCTTGTTTCTGGATCCAGGAGTCTTCTACTTAGATAGAAAAGAACTCGCTCTTTTCCTTCAAACTCTTGCATCAAGGCCGATCCAATTGTTCTATCATCGGCCGATATGTACAACTTAAAATGCTTACCTTGCTGAGGAGGAACCAGCACAGGTGGGCATTTCATATATTCTTTTATCTCCTCAAATGCATTGTGTTGTACGTCACCCCACTTAAATTATTGATCATTTTTCAACTTCAACAAGGGAGAAAATGACAGAACCCTTTTCGACAAATTTGAAATAAACCTTCTGATAAAATTAATCTTACCAAGCAAAGACTGTAACTCTATTTTAGTAGTCAGGGGCACTACCTCATCAATTGCTTTCACGCTTTTTTGACCAACTTCGATTCCTCTCTCGTGGACCATGAAACCCAAGAATTGTCCAACTGATACTCCAAAGGCACACTTATTAGGATTCATCTTTAGACCATGTTTTCTTGTGTATTCCAGAGTCTCCTGCAAGTCAGCTAGATGCTCTTTGTACCCCTTGGATTTTATCATCACATCATCAATGTAGATTTCAACAATCCTGCCGATCAACTTATGAAAAATATAGTTCATTGCCCTCTAATAAGTTGCGCCAGCATTCTTCAGACCAAAGGTCATCACAACCCACTCAAATAAACTGATTGCGCTAGAGCACCTAAAAGCGGTCTTTGCTATGTCTTCTTTAGCCATGAAAATTTGGTTATATCCTACATTACCATCCATGAAGCTAATAACCTTGTGCCTGGCTGCTGCGTCTACCAACATATGGGCTATTGGCATCAGATAACCATCCATGGGTGTGGACTTGTTCAGATCTCTGAAATTGATGCAAACTCTTAACTTTCTATTCTTCTTATACACAGGGACAACATTCGATATCCACTCTGCATATTGGCACGGTCGGATAAACTTTGCTTCCAGTAACCTTTCAGTCTCCTTTTTGATATCATCAAGCACATTTGGGTTTAATCTCCTCAGAGCTTATTTCAATGACCAATATCCAGGTTTGATTGGCAATTGATGTTCAACAATCGATCGGTCTAGACCAGGCATCTCATAGTATTCCCAAGCAAAACAGTCTTTAAATTCCTTTAATAACTCGACTAACTCTTGTTTATACTTAGGATCTAGCTTGGCACTTACATACATCGGCCTAGGCCTATCTCCAGAACCAATATCTACCTCCTCTAATTCATCGGCCGACGTGAAGCCATGTCCTAGTTTGCCATCTATATCATCTATTGGATTATCCATTAAAACAAATTTCCAAAGATGACTGCTTGGATCAGCCGTTGGCTTTCATTATTGATTCTAATGAAGCCTCCTTCCCATAACTTGCCAGAAAAGCATTTGAAGTCTTCTAGCTCCCAAAAGACTGGATCAGCTATTGTGATACTCACAGACTCAGCGTGAACCATTTCAACATCATCTCCATGCCATTGAATCAAACATTGATGCATGGTTGATGGCACGCAATTGTTTGTATGAATCCAATCACGACCAAGGAGTAATTGTATGACCCTTTTCCATTGATGACGAAGAACATGGTGAGCAGAGTCTTACTCCCAATTGTCAGTTTGATGTTCATTGCCCTCTGGGTCTTAGACGCATTACCCCCAAAGTCCTTAAGCATCATGTCGGTCTCAATTAGATCTCCTGGTCCCTTGCCAAGTTTGCGAAAAGTGGTGTAAGGCATAAGATTGACAGAAGCACCTCCATCCACCAACATCTTGTTCATCGGCTTCCCATCAACAAAACCTTTTACATATAAAGCCTTTAAGTGTCGATGCTTGACTGGTTTATCAAATATAGCCTGTTGTATAACTGCCAACTTGGCAACTATCTCCTCATACTCCGATTCATCAAAATCTAAGTAAACATCTTGATCTATTGGAGCTCTGACTCTGATGGCAACAAAAAACCCATTTGAATATTAGCCGATGTTTGCCTTCTATCGGCTGTTTGCTTAGCACGCCATACTTGAGGTTTACTAGACACCTGAGCCTGTTCTAGCTCTCTGTTCCTTAGGCATTGCACTCTTCTTTTCTAGCTTTCTTGTCAGACCTCTTGGACACCACTGGCCTTCCTGCCAAACATATTCTCCCTGATTACTTTCTTCTTCATAATCAGCCTAGTTTTGATCAATAACTCGTTTTTAAAGCCGATCATGAACACTTCTATTTTTAAGTGCTGATCCATGTTATTATGATGATACACATCTTGAGCATGGATAGATCGGCAGTTGGCTTGAGATTGCCTAAACTCCCAATATTGTTCGCTGCACTCTGGACAGTTATTTTTGGTAGGCAATTTCAAACCTTCATTCCAGCAATGTCTGAAGAAAGGACAATTCCAATGTGATTCGGCTTGTTTTCTTTCGTATCTTTCTTCTTCCTATTGACGCTGGTATTCTTGCTCTTCAAACCAATGCCGATAATCCTTTTCCTTCTACTGCCGCCATTTATTCAACAAAATTTGAGATGTAACACACGGCTTGGCCACCCCATCCTTTGATGTTTCTCTGTGCTTATATTGGCTCTTCTGCTCATCATGATGCCTTCTAATTTCTCTATACTCATCAGCTGATATTTGCATCTTGGGATCGACTGTCCTAGTTTCTTTAGATCTAACTGATGTTAGGACTTTAGTCTTCCCCTTGAGCAGTCTAGCATCGACCATGTTTTGATCTCCTGAGAAAGGATTATCGTCAACTCTCATCTTCCGAGGCGTATGAAACTTGAGCCTTTCTTGCTGAATAGCCCTCTGTATATGCTGCCGGAAAACTCTACATTCATTAGTGGAATGAGAAGTAGCATTATGGAACTTGCAGAACTTCTTATTCTTCAACTGATCAGGGGGCAACATAACATGATTATTGGGCAAATTTATTTGTCCCTTTTAAAGCAAGAAATTAAAGAGCTTATCTGATTTTATGACGTCGAAGTTATAGCTCTCTTCGATCCCTCTCCCCCAAGGATTTGGCACCATTACTATCTTCTTACCCCAATTCCATTTAGCTACGGCAACCTCTTCTTCTTCGTCATCTTCATAGCTGCCATTGACTGAATATGGATTATAGGCTTTGGCCATTATGGTACTTTTCTAGAATCGGGTATCTCTGCGCATATTCTGGAATTAGCTATTGAGCGCTGCCACTCATTGAGCCAATTGACCCAAGTTGTCAAATTCTTGTCCTAGCAGCTTCTCTCTCCATGTTGGCAACATTCCTTGAATGGCCAAAGCAGCAAGCTGACCATCAGTCAAGTTTAGTGAAAAGCATAAATTTCTAGTCTCTTGGAACCTCTAAAGAAACTCGGTGCTCAATTCATTAGTTCTCTATCTTATAGTTGTCAAAACGGTAATCTTCTTTTCTCCTGTCCTAGTGTAAAAATATGTATGAAACTTCTTCTCTAGGTCAGCCCAATTGGTAATGGAGTTAGCTGGCAGTGATCAAAACCAAGTGAAGGCTGGCTCTGATAGTGACAAGGAGAAGAAACAAACTCGATGGGCCTCTTCAATGGATGCTTCACCCAATTGTGTAAGATATCGACTGACATATTCTATTGTGCTTGTGTTGTCTTGGCCAATGAACTTGGCAAACTCTGGGAGCCCATAATTTGTAGGAAGAGCGACCAAATTGTACCATTCTGGATATGGGCGTTTGTACAAGAAGGTCTGCCCTTTTGGCTTCCAACCGAACTGATTCTTCATCATCTCAGTTACTCTTAGCAACAACTCATCAGCATTTGGATTTGGACTTCTCTGCACCTGCTGACCCGTTTGTGGATTAAAATTCTCGGTACCTTGGTACCCTAGATTCAGAATCATGTGAAGGGTATTGTAATCTATGTCATAATGATACCCTTGTGGAATCTCTATCTACTGGGTCCTTTATTAGTTTGCTGCTTGAAATCTCTGGTTATAGACATTGGGATCTATATCTCTACGGATCCTTTGAATTGATGGTGCTATTTTTTGAGCCGACAATGGTATGTGGCCTGATGTGCCAAAATTAATAATCTAGTTCAGACCTTACCCCGCTGGCTATTGCACATGCTGTACTAATAATCCAGGATTATACTATATCTGATTTATAGTAGCACCTTGAACTTGCTTAGATGAACTCTGAACTATATGGACATCATCATTACTGGTTGGTGCTGCTTCTTGATAGCTGGTACCGGCTTGATTAGTCCCCTGAGTTGACAAATGTGGAATGTTGTAATAAGCCGGACCAACCTGATCAACTAAAAACCCATGAAACACCTCTTTCATGGTATTATGGAATATGTTCAATAAGTTATGGTTCGATATGGCATCATGAACAGATTTGTTTATAGCTTCCACGAAGAAACGTCGGTCTTCTGCTTCATCTACATCCGTCTGCCCATGCAATAGAACTCTTGGTAGTGGATATTTCTGAACAATTGTATTGTCACGTGTCTTGGTGTAGGACAACAAACACTTGTTCTGAAATTCTTCTATAGCTTTGTTGATGACATTTTTATCTCCATTAGGTAGGTCTTCATAAGGTACCATAAGGATGTCGTTGTTGTTGTAAGCCGCCATGACGATTGTAGGGTCCCACCAGGCGTGCTAGAACATGTGTCGGCGCGAAAATGTGTCAATCATGTCGGGCACATGAGCAAGCCAGAAGGGTCCACTTGATGGAGCTGAAGATCCATCTGGCTTCAATGCAGGAATGATCGATCCTACGTACTCCCTCCCAAGACGTGCCAGTCAATTTGACCCTGCAATTGACAAGAAGAAAAGTTTATCAGTAATTTAAGGTGGAATGTGCTGGTCTATGCCCAGACAGTTCCAAGTGTGCTGCTTCGGGAGCAGCCATATGGGAAGAGTGACTGAATAGCCGATCCACACAGAAATCGGTTGTTATGGACTATAAAGCTCATGTGTAGCAATTAATTTCATATTGTCAGGTATAGTACTCATAGATGTAAATAAGATCATCGGCTTAGATAGATGTTACTAGTGTAAAGCATTGAAGCCGATGAATCTAATCAGGGAAAAGACACAGCACACGAACGAATTGACTATCTGATACGAACGGATCTACAAATGCTCTGAATCTAATCTGTTACCACCAATAGTGAGGTTCGACTGGATCAATGGCAGCTATGATGATAGTAACAAACTAAAATCAAAGAATCCACAAACACATCCGTACTTCAATAGGCTTTCCGAAAGACATGCTATACGTGAAGGATCGGACAAATCGACTAAAATAGCTGATTCAGGTGAAAAGGACTACAGTGTGTAAACAATCGACTATTTCAATTGAACAAACCTATGGACTCCTCAGACTCAACCTGCTATCTCTAATAGTGGGGTTCGACTGGATCGATACAGCCATGATAAAGACAATGAATCAAACCCTTAAAGTACATAGATCTATTCACGATTAATAGAATCATGGACGCACACCGTAGGCATTAACGCACAGGCAATCAGCTATTTAGATGATGTGAGCATAGCAAATGGCTAAGGTCACGCCTAACTAGGAACAAATCTACTAGCTAGCATCCTCCAATCTATAGTGCCATCAGTGGGGATCGACCGGATCGTTACAGCCATAATGGTGAACTATAAATCAGATTCAACTAGCTAGCAGACCTCTTCAAGATTATTTGTGCCTTAACCGCATACTATGCACAATCAAGATCAAAGTAAAAATAGCAGATGAAGCATGATCCGTCACTCAGAGTAAGGAAACATTGTGTTATAGTAAAGTGAACGACAGGCTGAAAGGATATAAGGCCGATCTATTTCGATCTCGACCAGACGGATTGATGTTGCTGTAAACTAATAATAATGAAAAATATCAGCAAGATCAGTAACTTAATGAATCTACCCGAAGGACGCCACCCTTAGATAGAGCCGATAACTTGACCTTAATCTAGTTCGAGCAGTGGAGGTCAACCGGATCGATGCAGCCATACTTGAACTAGACAAGAGTTGATAACTAGCTTATACCAGAGTCATAGTTGAGGTCAACCGGATTGATGCAGCCGTACGAACAGAAGTATAAGCCATGACGGTACTTACAAACAAGTCAAAGGTCAACTGGACCGATGCAGCCCTGCTCGCTGAAGAACTCATCGAGATCTACTCTACTCCTACTCCTAAGGGGTGGCCGGAGCCAAAAAAGTAAGTAACTTGTATTTGATTGATTATGTATTTTATAATAGCCGGGGTCCAATATTTATACCCGAAACCTACGCATGAATCATATTTAAGCATGACTCATTACAATCTTTAACATAAGAGAAAACATTCCTAATTTATGATAACTTAGACCCTAATCTTTCCTTTTTTGTAGAGTCCAACATGCTTTTCTTGATGCCAACTGTAGCTTTTATCATTATCTGCTGACGCTATCTAAAGAGAGTCGATTCCAGTACAGCATTCGAATCAGCTGATACCGATCTTTATGCAATCGATTCCTTGATGACACGATTTTGGGAGCATTCGAGTACCTGCAATTCTTCTTCCCAAATTTTGGTGTAAACACATGCCTCCTAATTTTGGGATAAAAGTAATTTTATTCCAAAATTATCATGCATGTATCCTCGATAGGTCTATGGTCACGGGTAGAGAATCTTGATCTGAGGTCTACCGTCTGTCATCGTCTTTGCCAGCTTATGAGCCTATTCTTCAAAACTTTTACAGGGCATCATTGCTTCGTGGGCACTTTGGATCCATCTTTCTAGGCTGACTATAAAATGTCTTCTGACTCCAGCGAGAGCAATTCATCAACTCAGTTATGTTTCTCTGTTGCCTGCTTTCTCGAGTGCCTCTGTCTCTGCCGGACCCTCCATGGTCTAATTTTTTGCCATAAAGATCTTGAGTGGTTAGAAGAATTCTTGTGCATAGGGTGATTGTGTCGCTCATCTTAGCGCCTTGTCGAGCAAGAGGATCAGCTACTGTGGTTAGAAGAATTCTTATGATATCACCTGAGTCTTCTCTCCATGCTGGCAGAGCTGTTCTAGTGTTTATAAGGGCTAAAATGTGTGGACACCTTCCCCTTGTTCGCTCCACCAAATGCCCATCGGGAAAGCCATAGACTTCTTTCCCACAGTTTCCCAGCCACCGAGAAATAGTTGGGCATCTGTTAAGCAGGCAACCTTTCTCTTTCCCCTGGTATAATTTTATCAATGGGACGATGTGACTCGGTTCATGTTGACCTTCGGCCTTGTGGAGACTCGGACTCCCTTCAATCCAAAGAAGACTTTAATTTCTGGAGTGTCGATTCATTTCCATATCTAACTTTAATTTCATAACTCTGGCAAAATCTATCCTCACACCTTCCCGGGCTATATATACGGGCCACGGCTGTGGATCGAAAAACAAGCCGCTTTGTCCCAAACCTTTCGTGTCTTTGGTGCGATTTCTGCTTTCCCATAGGTTTGAGATCATGGAGAACAGCAAGTGGTCTACTGAGGGGGCTCTCAACGAATCTGTGTCATCACGCCAGCGCCTTTGTCATCAGGAGGGTGCAACTTGGGATTCCCCTACCGTCCTAGAGCATAGGGCCGACTCTATTCAACCTTTGGGATCATCCTCGTCAATAGCTCATCGCCAGCTCCCCTGCTATCCGAGGAGATAGATTAACAACGATGATCTGCTCGCCTCCATTGATAGGGCTAGCCAGAATCTCATCGACTGCCTCTCTCTTGCAGAATTGGCTCTGGCCATGGTTCAAAGTCAATCGCCTTCCAGGGCTGATCCGGTGGAGGACAGGCTGGCCAAGGCTGAGGCCAGAATCATGAGTGAGATATCTACCACAACTTTCTATCACTTCTTAATTTTATCTTCAAGATCCTGATCATCTCCCCTTTAAATCATTTAGATCTATCAGCTCAGCTAGAAAGCCTCCAATCAGCGGTGGAGTACGCGGTGGGATTCGTCAATGCCAGAGGCGCCATCCCAGTGGTCCGCCTGCATGACATCCTGAACTGTGTCAGGGAGGTTGCTCTGCATGGCTTTTGTCATGGTGCTGCCATGGCGTTGGCGGCTGCGCAAGCCCATTCTGGCCATGAGCTTCAGCTTCTTCCCCATGGTTTTCCAGCCGTGGCACACCCTAGGGATCATGAGCGCATGGTCATTCCCAATTAATAAAATGAAAAAACTTTCATTTGTAATCCCATTTGCTCTTGAGTCATGCTCAAAAGCTTGGTCCCTCGTTAGGATGGGTTGTTACGACGATGGCCTCGATGGCCAAGATCATCGTGCCTATGCTGCTAGTGGGTAAGTCCATGTGAACGTCAGGTTTATGGTCATTCTATGCCCTGGTCTTGTCCTCCAGAGGTGAGATCCTTGGCTTCCTAACCGAGCCACTCGTATAGTTTCCGAGCCTGTCTGTTGGTGCTTGGGGGCTCGCTGCCTCCCTTGTTGGGTCACCACGAGTGGCTCTGAGTCAGTACTCAGACATCATTCGTCTAGATGGTCAGGATGCTTCTGGGCGCCTTAGCTATAGCCGCGTGGGCTCGTCTCCTAAACATCCCTCGCACTTTAGGTGCTTCGGGTGGCCTTGAAGCCCGGTGGTCCAACCTTAGAACCCTCGGCGATGCCCCTTCTAGGGGGGCCCGGACCATCATGCGGTCGGGTGGCCTGATCTAATGAAGGATCAGGAGATAGGTAGGTACCTGCAAATAAAATGAAATGGACATAAGAAAAAGGGAAGATGACATAGCTGGTAACATGGCAGTCGAGGCTATTTCGTTAGCGCCTTACCGATCCCTTGCCCAGTCCTCTCGCTCCATCCATCCCATTCTCGCCTCACTCGTGGGCCTTCTACGGTAGTTCTCCTTCAGAAAGATGGTTAGCTTAGTCGATCCTCTGATGTAGCCGAGCTATCGCTAGGGCGGCTAAGGATAAAGGAGACAATTATGGAGACAAGCGAAGCAAGAGGGTCAGGAGGATAGGACTTATCTTGATTTTTGTTGTTGGAGAGGTTGGTCGGCGAAGGAGGTCGACAGGCGGGCCATGGCTCAGGAGGCGACGCTTTTGGGTGGATGGCTCGACGTAGGCATTCCCTCATGGGGAAAGGTCAGAACTCACCTTGATCGGGTCAACCCCTTTTGGGGGGCCGAGCGCCTGGATGGAGGGGCTAGTCGATGCTTGGTTGATTCCTCCACCGGCACCCTTCTTGCGTCGTAGCCAGAGCCATTAGGATCACAAGGGGCAACAAGTGTGACAGCTTGGGCAATGCAGTCTTGCTCGCAGTAGTAGGCTTGCTCGAAGCTACCCTCAATAGTGATGACCCCCTTTGGGCCAGGCATCTTGAGCTTTAGGTAGGTGTAATTGGGGATGTCTATGAACTTGGCGAAGCATGGTCGACTGAGGAGGGCATTGTAGACACTAGGGAAGTAAACCACCTCGAAGGTGAGTGGCTCCTTGCGGAAGTTGTCTGGCTGGCCGAAGGTCACATTGAGCCGGATGCGTCCGAGGGGCACTGCTTCCTTCCTAGGCACGATCCCATAGAATGGCACCTTGCTAGGGCGTAGGTTGCTGCGCGGGATGCCCATCTTGTCGAGGGTGCTGGTGTAGAGTATGTTGAGGCCGTTGTCCCCGTCAATCATCACTTTGGTGAGGCACGTGGTGCCCACGATCGAGCTAACCACAAGCAGGTAGCACCTCCAATGAGGGACATTGTTGGGGTGAACTTCTTGGTCGAAGGTGATGGCCGTCTAGGACCATCAGAGCCATGTTGGAGCGGCGAGGGTGTGGATGGCGTTCACCTCCTGCTCGGTGATGCGGCGCTACTGGTGGGATTCATATGCCTGGGAGCCCCCAAAGATCATGAGGCAATGCTCAGCCTCTGAGAACTTGTTGTCTTCCTCTCGGGCGCCTCCTACCGGGTCGCCGGCCTTTAGGGCCTTGCCCTGTTGGCCGAGGGTGCTACAGATGTATCCCATCATGGTGGCGAGGGTGCTACGGATGTATCCCGTCATGGTGGCATAGCCTTTGTGGAGGTGCTTTGCTTGCCCCCTGTGGAACGGGTAGGGGGCCTCAAGCGCCTTCTTGAAGTGTTCCGGGCGTGCAACTTGCCCAGGGGCTGAGGTCTGACAGTGTAGTCAGCCGCGGCCACCATCTCCTCCCCATGGCGCTTCCAGTCCTTGTTCCTCCTATCGCGGCATCACTAGGATGAGACGGGGCATTGCCATCGTCACCTCTGCTGAGGTGATTGGTGGCCTTGGCCTTGCCGCTAAAGTTGGCCTGGACCGCCTCCTCACCGGTGGCGTACTGGGTGGCGACGTTCAGGAGTTCCCACGTCATGTGCGGGGTCTCGCAGCCGAGCACATGGACAAGCTCCCCGCAAGTTGTGCCACAGATGAAGGCGTTGATGACGTCGGCGTTGGTAATGTTAGGGAGCTCGTTGTACTTCTTGGAGAAAAGCTAGATGTACTCCTAGAGGGTCTTGTCGGGCCTCTGCCTACAGTTGCAGAGATCCCATGAGTTCCCTGGCCGAGTGTACGTGCCTTGGAAGTGGCCGATGATGACCGAACAGAGATCGCCCCAGCAGTGAATCCTGCCAGGCTCGAGCTGCTCGAGCCAAGCTCTGGTCGAAATTGACAGAAGCAGAGGAAGGTATTGAACGACGAAGTCATTGTCTAACCCCCTCAGCCTTCATGGCAAGGCGGTAGTTCTCTAGCTAGTGATCTAGGTTGGGCTCGCCGTCATACTTGGAGATGTGCATTGTGGCCGAAAATGCCTGCAGTAGGGAGCCGCTCGGATCAATGCCCCGAACACTAGGAGGGCAAAGTGATCCGGGGCAGCACCCCACCCCGTTGCTCAGGGGTACGGGACTGCGCCTGAGCATGGCGCCTAGCCTCATTGGTGTCACAGATGTTGCGATCATCGCCGATCCGATGGAACGCGAGGGTATGCTGAGGGGAAAGGTCATGCCTTCGCTCCTACCAGGCTTAGCGCCCTGAGTCCTTGGCTGGTTGCAGCTGTTGTCAGAGGTGTCACCGCTGCTTCCCCTTACCTATGGGGCACGAGCGTTAGAGTGGTCCTCATTGGGAGTAGCCGTCATCTGGGATGGCTAGAGAGCGTGGTGCGGCATCGGGATGCCGAGCTCTTGGCCCGCTGCTCGACGGCGATGCGGAGGAGCCGCTTTGCCTCATTTAGCCGCTCGTTGGTCTTTGGGTTCGAGTGTCGGAGATGTCTCCCAAGCGGCGACTGCCATGTTGTACACCATGCAGGGGAAGCAGCGGCCACTAGGAGCCCCCATGCGGGCGGCATCATCATCACCGAGAGGGTGCATGGCTTGCTGCCGTGCAAAGTCCTACCTTTGGTGCTCGACCTCTGCCTCGGCAGCCTCCAAGTCCACCTGTCGAGCTTGCAAGCGGTCCGCCTTCTCCTAAAGGTAGGTCGTGCGGCTGTGGGGACTCTGGTCTGGCGACGTGAGCCCAGTGCCTCATCAGGTAGAACCTCGTCGTCGATGTGGTAGCACATGCATGGAGGGGCGTGGTAGTCGATGTCGTCAAAGTCATACTCCGAGTCATTCCCCGAAAGGATCTTGAGGAAGGCACGTAGTGATGGGACGTCGGTCCCCGCCGCGCCGGATATGATGGCGCTTTGTGGCACCTCGCAACTAGTGAGGACGTTGCCACGTTCTGGATCCCAAAAGGCAGCTCTGGGAGGTAGTACCAGAAGCGGTCAGGCGGTGGGAATCACCTCATCGGTGGTGATCTGGTGGTGGATGTTGGCCAGCATGTAGAACATCTGCCGGCGGTCCGACATGGTGGGGTTTGGGCCCAAACCGCGTCGGATCTGTCAGGCTAGAACCTCGAGATCTGCTCCTAGAAGTCCTGGCGGAGTGGGCAACGCTAGGGGCTCGGTGCCCGCCGGTGCAGCCATGTAGAGTGGATGAAGCTCGCCGTAGCAGTCGGTGTCGTAGGCCAAGCTCCCAAAGTTGAGAACTTGGCCCGGAGCGAAGGCGCTAGCCATGACGGAGAACTCACGGGGGAAGCGGGCACTGCCGTCTGGGGCGGTGCTGCTTGCTTCGGTGACGAGGTGGGTGGCTCCAGCCACCATAGAGCCAGAATCGCACTTGACGATGCCCCCTACCTGATGCCAGCGGTCACAGGGTTAGAACCGGGCCAAGCATGTTGCTCGGGTGGACTCAAGAACACAAGAATCACAGAGAGAACGCAACGATTTATCCTGGTTCAGACCAATCGGTACCCTACAACCAACAGCTGATGATCCTTATACTCAAAAGCACCCCAAATCGGGGGGTTACAATAGGGTTGTAGAGAGATTTGATAGGGGGTTACCTCGGTGCTAATCTAAGGTTGCCTCGCCGCCGGTAGAGCCTTCCCCTCATCGGAGAGGAGGAAGACAACGGGATGAGGTAGAGGAGCTCTCGATGCCCCTCCATGGGTTGCCTTGCTCTCGGTGCTGAGTAGAGGCCAAGGAACGGAATAGAATGATCTGAGTTCTAGTCCTCGTCTCCCCACATAGGTCCGATCTTATCCCTTATATAACGAGATAGGTCGGGTACATAGCGGTTTGGGGGAACTAGTCTACGGTCTACATGAGCCAGAATCTAGGAAAGCCTTGCAACGACACGTGTGGACTGTGACGGTCTCGTGGAGCCGAAGAAGCCTTGGACGTCGTTCGGCTGCTCTATTCTGACACTCTGTGTGTCAAGCTGTGACGGCTTGGACTGGCCACCCCAGGTGGACCTTCTGGATCTTCTTGGCGATAAAGAAGGTCGGCTCCAGGGGCTGACCCGTGGGCTCGAGAACCACCGAGCCTGTGAAGTCCGCTGGGAAGCTTTGTACCTTGTCAAGAAAGTGGTCGGCAATGTCGTGTCCAAGGGGCTACGTCGCGGAGCCCCCGAGCTTCGTTAGCCTGGGGCTTGTCTTCTTGTGCTCAGGCCTTGGCTGGCGTCATTAGCCGGGCAGGAGTCAAGGGTCGGACCAACGTATCAACGTAGATCGGAAGTCTGGAGCTCGGGCAAGCCCTCGAGCCCTAGACGGAGGTCACGGCGGAGTCAGGCTCAACTGGGTTTCTTGTGATAGATGCGCGCGAGCCTACTCAATGGGTATAGCCCAAAACATCCCGGTCAAGACGGCGCCGGCGCCGCAGTAGTCGATCAGAGCCGCCAGCGCGACGGTGATGGGCGCGGAAGCAGCGGCCACTGTGGCCTTGTCGCGGGAGTCCAACGGGAGCGCAGCGGCGAGGTCGAGCTGAGTCCGTGATGCAGGCAACTGTCGCGGCGGTGACGAGCATGGAGGCAGAGTCGGACGCGGTGAGAACAAGCTTTTTCAGCAACACCGCGGCGGCAGGCATCTTGAGCGAAGCATCTTGTGCGGCGGCGACGCTGGTCATTGGTTCAACAGAGCTTGAGCGAAGCCAAAGGGTGAAAAGCAGGCCGACGAGCATCTTGAGCTCGCCATGGCGGATGGCCCGCCTCACACTCGCGCAAAAAAAGATAGCAGCCATAGCTCCTCCGGGCAACGTCGTTGTTGGGCCGAGGCCTAGTGCGTGAAGAGGTGTAGCACCTGGGAGGAACTGCGTACCATCCGATTCTACTGAACGGTTCAGATCACTGACTGCAGAGAAAAGTCGTCCTCATCGACTGCAGAGGATCTGGTTCCCCAACTTGCCACCAAGTGCACGTACAAACGAACTTTTTTTTATCACAGGAATATCATAGAAACGCACCCACACTGGAAGGCTTGTGATTAGCACATCCGACAGCTTGGAGAACCCGTCGTATTTCACCAGGATGAGGGCATCGCCCTTATGCTGCCAAGGGCCCCCATTCAGCACAAACTTCAACGTTTGCTCCGATCCAAACTCAACCAGGAAACGGATCTCACCTATGAGCCTTGCCTGGACGATCTCCTGCACGCCCCACGCCATGCTTGGCTTGAGTAATATAGAGCCACTGCCATCCTCCGCCATCGCCCCTACAGACGAGCCTTCATCCAGCTCAGGTTTGTACAATTAGTGGAGCGGACAATGATGCGACTAGAGTTTGTGACTACTTAGGCTTGGCTTCTAAGGTGTGCGACGTAAAGAGAAGGAAGGTTGCTAGTCCGCTGATGAGCTCCCAAAGTTGAACGGTAACGCTGGAAAACGGGCGTTCGTCCGGCTCGGACGCTCTGTTGGTGGGCCACGATGCTAGCCCAACTATCCCTTCCCATCCATTTAGGAGTTTTTCAACAAAAAAAAAAAATCGGTCTTCCTACGTGCGGCTCGCAGCGCCTCGCGGGCGCCTGTAGCCCCGCTGGCCACCCGCACAGCTGCGCACCCCACCGCCTCCTCGCCGCTCCGACCCGGCATCGTGCCGCCCTCCCCGCCCACCTACCGCACCGCCCACGCTTGCTCCCCCGCGCCCCGAACCGCCGCCTCCTTGAACTCGGGGGTGAGAGCCGAGGACCGCCGATTGCCCTTCTTCTGAGATCCATCCGTTGCCTCCTTGAACTCAATGTGGATGCCATCTTCTTCGCTCCTCGCCTCGGACCGCTGCCTCCGATGAACTTCACACGGCGACGAGCCTCCATTCTCCAAGTAGCAAGGAAATGTATGTTGCAAGCGTATATTTCGAGTGTTTCAAATGTTTCAGAGGTATATTACAAGTCTTTCATACGGATGTTGTAAAAGTGGATCGAGATGTTGTATATGTTACAATGATTATACACGTATGATGCAAGCTTTTGTTCCCAATGCTTCGGCAACACTTGCAACAACACGCAAAACAGCTGCAAGCTCAGACATCCGAACGTCCCGTCCGTCCAGGCGCTAGCAAGCCCAAAAGTTTAAGAGATCATCTTTTTTTTTCTCTAAAGAAAACAAAAAATAATATCATAGTACTTCAATGCAGAAATACGATAACACTGTTACTCGTAATTTTCTACCTTTACCAATACGGTATTTACATTTACCCAGTACGGTATTTACAGTTACCCTATACGGTATTACAGTTACCGCTACCGTTGTTTGTTTTAGAAGTGAAATGTAAATGAAATATGTTTGTGTTAGAAGTGAAATGTAAATGAAGTAATTAGAAGAACTGTTACTGTCATTAGGTATTACAGTTACCGCCACCGTTGTTTGTGTCAGAAGTGAAATGTAAATGAAGTAATTAAAAGAACTGTTACATTCATTGATGTCTGAAATATACTAGCAAAAAAGGTGTCACAAAGGAACACGGCTATTCTCAAAAGACATACCCTTTAAGAGTAAAACTGTCTAATCCTCAAATGGCATCGTTTCACAACATTTTGTCAAAAACACAATAAAACCTCGAAAACAAGCCTTGAGGCAATCGATATTTTTCAATTTCACTTTCATCCCTATTCGATAGTATGTCAATGGTATTTTTTCAAATCTTATGATATTTTAATGCTACAGAACCAAACCTCCCTTTTAAGTAAAAATCTATATAGAAGTCATAATATACTATGAGAATATATTCATCTTCCACTAAAAACATAATTCCCATTCAATTAATGTACCCTTGAAAAAGTGATTAGTTACCATACGCTTGGAATTAATCTGGTAGACTGGACAACAAAGGCTCAAATCTCCACAGGTGTCCCAGTTCAGTCGGGGCTAACTTCATCGAACATCTGCAGCCGCAATTTGTTCATTTACAGCCACAGTTTGTTCATTTAATGGCCCAACGATTTCAAGACATGCATCAACCACTAATTAACATTGCACAGTCGGACCATGTCCAAACAGCAATGCAACTACAGAACTGCTGATGCTGCCCAGGGGCAAGCTCTAGACCAGACCATGCTTAGGTACATCTCAAAATGAGCTATATGCAAACTACAAACAAAATATAAAGTAGCAGATTCAACCCCATGTCCAAGGAACAAGGACCAGGGGTACTCAACACTGTCAACCACGAGGGGCAGCCATTTGCTGCTTCTTGATCCTATCCCCAGCCTTCACCATGCTGAGGAAAAGATAAGGAATGAGAAATTACAAAACAGAATAGAGCTCAAAACAACTGTGGTTATACTGATGTTATATTGACAAACCTGATATCATGAGGGGTTATAAATATCCATTGAGACCCTTGTTCAACAGCAAATTCTACTAGGGTGTCTAAGCTTATTTTGCGGCTCACCGCATCCTGCCAAATTCATATGGCACCAGTTACCAAGTTTGTTCTGTTATTAAATGGACAAAGATAATAGCAAAGGCCAGATGATTGCTCACCATGAATACATCAAACTCATCCATGGCCCGAAATGGTGCTTCTGTCATTCCATGAAGAGATAAGGTGAAGCAAAGGGTTGAGAAAGATCGCTCTCCACCTGGATAGAATGACAGCACAAACAGAAGTTACTAAAGTTATACAATCAGATAACACTAAACAAAGAACACGTATTTCTTTACCAATGTTCTCAAGAATAAACAAAACTTGTTTAATTAACTAGACTATTGGAAGCTGCAACTACCTGAAAGTCCTCTAGTGTCTCTAATGGTATCACGAGACGCATCTTGAGGCATTGTCAGCTACAGTGAACACCATAATCATTTTATTTAGAGTGGTCCAAAACCAATCATGTATGCATTTAGGTAAAACATTAGAAAAAGGAAATCTTGTGAAAGTAACTCACCTCAACAGACAGAACTTCGTTCTTATAGTCTACATTGATGTGCCCACTGATACCTTTCTTTCCCAGGTGCTCATTGAACCTTTCATATGTGGAAAGGCAGCCAAGACTCAGGGATAATCATATTCCATAATTCATAGGAAGACCTGGAAGAAAATTTGGTGATGAGCGTAGCAAGGAACTTACAGCCACGTAAGCTGACGCTTCAAAAGACCCGCATTTCTCTGGAACTTCTTCCATCGCAAGTCCAATGCCTTTTGACATGCCTACAGAGCAATAAATGGGCTAAAAACAGATCCATTTTGAGTGCATCACACATGAACTGGTATATCTAACACCATTATCGTTTTTCTTCTCAAATTGGCATGAGAGCTGCCAGTCATTATTATTACTTCAATACGCCTACAAATCAATACCATTGCACAAGTCATGCAGATTTGGCTTGCATATTGTATGTATCCACAACTAAAAATGAACAGTTGTTATCAAATCACAACCCTTTACCTGTTGATGGGAAATATAAATCAAGCAAGCCTTTTAAAACCATGTGCATGTGCATCTACAAAGAATGAAGATATCAGGAAAATTGCATGGAACTTACATTTAATTTGTCCCTAAAACCTGCATACATTTGTTGTTTTCTCAAGATCTTCTGTCCCTTTTTGTCATGCAGTGCTCTCAGATCGTCAATGGTTTCAGTATATCTGCACAAATATTTTTTAGGAGAAAGTATCAGAACTCATTGTTTATATATTATGGACATGCACAAACGATGGTCAGACCTCCTGCTTTCTTGCTGAAATTTCTGCTTTAATTTCGTAATACGAGCACTTAATTGTTCTATGGATCCATCAACACCCCCAAGAGCTTCCACTTCACTCTCAGCACAAATTGTTGAAGCCTTTTCAAAATACTCCTGCGAGAGAATATACAGTCAATACTGGACATTGTGAGTCAAATAAACCCCCTCCATCCAACTGAAATTTGAAGCAAAGTGGTACGTGGCACAAGGAAAATTTGGTGGCTAGCAGCTCGAAATTCTTAACAGCTTTTCTAAGTCTTTCAATGTCTACTATGCATCTAAACTGAGCACATGACTCAGTTTAGATTCAGTGTGCTCAGTTTAGATGCATAGTACAGAGCACATGACTAGTACTCAAAAAAAAAAAACTGAGCACATGACTGTAATTTAAATCTCTCTATTGTCTTTTACAAATGCAATATATAGTTGCTGCTTTTAGAACAGTATATTTCATGTACAACTGACCTATGCACTAAATAGATAATATGCAGAATACAAAATCTCTAAGGAAGTTCTGTGTTCAAACACAAGGGTGCTAAATATCAACAACAACAATAAGATAGCCTTTCAGTCCCAAGCAAGTTAGGGTAGACTAGAGTTGAAACCCACCAAGAGCCCCAAGTCACGGTTCAGGCACTTCAATAGCTACTTTCCAAGTACTCATATTCAAACATAGATCTCTAGGTATATCCCAAGCTTTCAAATCTCTTTTTATTGCCTCCCCATGTCAATTTCAGTCTTCCTCTACCTCTCATATTATTAGCTTGGCTTAGAACTCCACAATGCTCTGGTGCCTCTGGAGGTCTCCTTTGGACATGGCCAAACCACCTCATCCGATGTTGGACAAGCTTTTCTTCAATTGGTGCTACCTCTAGACGATCACGTATATCATCGTTCCGAACTCGGTCCATTCTTGTGTGACCGCAAATCCATCGCAACATACGTATTTGTGCAACACTCAGTTGTTGAACATATCGAATCTTTGTAGGCAAATATTCTGCTCCATACAACATAGCCGGTCTAATCGCCGTTCTATAGCACTTGCCTTTTAGCTTTTGTGGTACCCTCTTGTCACAGAGAATGCCAGAAGCTTGTCGCCACTTGAGCACCCTGCTTTGATTCTATGGCTAACGTCTGCATCAATATCTCTATCCCTCTGTAGCATCGATCCCAGATATCGAAAGGTATCCTTAGGCACTACTTGACCTTCCAAACTCACATCTCCCTCCTCCTGTACAACTCCACCAAAGTCGCATCTTATGTATTCGGTTTTAGTTCTGCTCAATCTAAAACCTTTAGACTCAAGGGTCTGCCGCCATAACTCTAGTTTCCTATTTACTCCCGCCTGGCTTTCGTCCACTTAACACTATATCATCAGCGAACAACATACACCAAAGAATATCCCCCTTGTATGTTCCTGGTAACCTCATCCATTACCAAGGCAAAGAGATACGGGCTTAAGGCTGACCCTTGATGAAGTCCAATTTTAATTGGGAAGTAATCTGTGTTACCATCGTTTGTTCAAACACTAGTCACAACATTGTTGTACATGTCCTTGATGTCTTTGATGGAACTTTATGTTTATCCAAAGAACACCACATAACATTTATTGGTATCTTGTCATAAGTCTTTTCCAAGTCAATGAAAACCAAGTGGAGGTCCTTCTTCTGCTCTCTAAACCGCTCTATAACCTGTCTTATTAAGAAGATTGCTTCTGTGGTTGACCTTACGGGAATGAAACCAAATTGGTTTGTTGATATCTGCGTCGTTCCTCGCAGGCGCTGCTCGATGACTCTCTCATAACTTCATAGTGTGGCTCATCAACTTAATTCCCCGATAATTAGTACAACTTTGGATATCTCCTTTGTTTTTGTAGATTGATACCAATATGCTTCTTCTTCACTCCTCAGGCATCTTGTTCGATCAAAAGATATTATTGAACATCTTGGTTAGCCATACTATAGCTATATCCCCGAGACATCTCCACACCTTGATTGGGATACCATCAGGACCCATCGCTTTACCCCCTTTCATCATTTTCAAGACTTCTCTGACCTCCGATTCTTGAATCTTTTGCACAAAGCGCCTGTTAGTGTCATCAAACGAGTCGTCCAGCTGAACGGTGGTGTTCTCGTTCTCACCATTGAACAATTTATCAAAATACTCTTGTCATCTATGTCTGATCTCATCCTCCTTCACCAAGAGCTGCTCTCTCTCATCCTTTATGCACTTGACTTGGTTGAAGTCCCTTGTCTTCCTATCGCGAGCACTAGCCATCCTATAAATGTCCTTCTCTCCTTCCTTCGTACTCAAACGTCGGTAAAGGTCTTCATAGGCCCACCCCTTTGCCCCACTCACAGCTCGTTTTGCAGTCTTCTTTGCCACCTTGTATTTCTCTATGCTGTTTGCACACCTGTCATGATACAAGCGCTTATAGCACTCCTTTTCCTTAATAGCCTTTTGCACATCTTCATTCCACCACCAAGTGTTTTTCGAGTCGCATCCGCTCCCTTTGGTCACTCCAAGCACCTCTGAAGCAACCTTCCGAACACATGTTGTCATCTTCTCCCACATGCTGCTTGCATCGCCTTCATCATTCCAAGGGCTCTCTTCAATGACATTTTCCTTAAAGACCTTTGATGCCTCCCCTTCTAATTTCCACCACTTCGTTCTAGCAACCCTAGCTTGTTTGTTCCCACGAGCTTGCACCAGAAAGCGGAAGTCAGCCACCACCAGCTTATGTTGAGCGAACACACATTCTCTAGGTATCACGTTACAATCCACGCATGTTCGTTTATCCCTCCTTGTAAGGACAAAGTCGATTTGACTAGAGTACCGGCCGCTACTAAAAGTCACTAAATGGGACTCTCTTACTAAAGGGTGCTAAATATCAGAATGTATATATTTTGATGGTGCGACATAACTACACATAAAAAAGAGGGGGTTTGAGCAAAGGATTATTGCCAGTAAAAGAGCAATAACCTGATGAAGCTGTTGAAGATCTGTCAACTCTGATTCAGTTGTTCTAATAGGACCTAAAACCTTCGTTTCCATAACAACTTCATAGTGAGCCTTCTCCTGAAAAGGTTCAAAAATACAATGTAGTACCATGACCACAAGTGTCAAGAACAGTATGCCATGAAAGCCTACAAGGTGTCAGAACAGTAAGTAAAACCTGCTCAGCATCATGTATTTTTCCTTCAACAAGCTGCAAGTCATGCTCAGCATTGCTAATAGTCTCCATTTCAGCACGTGCAGACTCTGGAATAATGTTTTTAGCATTTAGTATATATTAAAGAATTTAGCACAGGGAAGCAGAGTGCAGAGATATTTCTTTAAAAGCAGGATACAGGATTGAAGGAAGAATTAAATTTATTGAGTTGCATGCACCGACCAGTTAAACCCAAAAGCTTAAGTTGATGGGAGAAGTGGGCAATTCACTCATAGTTCAACACTCCCCCTCATGTGGAGGCTCCCTCAGCCCTCTGACGTAGAATAGGAGTGAGCAACAATTATTTTATAGTATTACGCTAACCAGGATTCGAACTCAAGACTTTGATACCGTATTGAGTTGCATGCACCAACTAGCTCAACCCAAAAGCTTAAGCTGATGGGGAGAGGTGGGCAATTCACTTATAGTTCAACAAGATCCCTGAATTTTTCACTCCAAAGTTTTGCCCAACTCTTATTCAGAACAAATTGTAGAAATAAAGCAAAAACAAGTTGGCAATCCAAATATTATGTTTTCTTTGCGGGTCAAAATAAAAAACTGATGGAACAGATATACATTGGTGTTCAAACAAGTTTAAGAAAGATTAAAAAAAAATAACTTGTTCTACAATCTAAATATTAAATAGAATATTGTGTTTAGTGAAATAAACAAAGTGGAAAAACTGCAGTAAACAAATCGAAAAGGTCCAAAAGTTGTGCATGCATCATTTCATCTCTTGACAAAGACCTGTATCACACCAATCCCATTGTAAAAATACATGTTATGGATAACAAGAGAATTTTTGAAATTGCAACTGGTGGCCCTGACAGAACAGGTTGGCTTAATTGGAGCACCCACACCACAACCTAAAATCATAATACAACACCCCTGGCTAGACTCTAAGCATTTACATATGGCTTAAAGTATTGTCTACAGAGCAAGGTTATGGGAGGAAATATTGTCCCCTTCTTCACAAACCATCCAGAAATATATATATTATTGTAATGTGAATGGTGTTCTACTCCTACAACCAATGTAAAATCTACTGGTAAAAGAAGCGATACATAGAAATTTTCCTGAGATATAGGAAATGTATTTCACATAGTCAAATCTCTTTGCTTCCAAGTATATAGATCTTTTTCCAAATTTTATTGTTGCTTAAATTTGACCTTACTGGCAACAAACACAACAAACCCACCACCAACTATTCATAGCTTGAGGTTGTTATGACCACATGGCTCTATTATGACAGTAAAGTATGACAAAGTTTGAAGAAGAGTTAAGTCAACATTAAAGGAAATAGATGTTACCAATGAAGTCCTGATAAGAAGCTCTTCTATTATTCTCTTCTTGCAAAGCATCTGCAAGTTCCAAATTAATTTTCTGCAGAGCTAATTCTTGGTTCCCAATGTTTTCCTTCACTTCCTGCAGAATTAAGACAGTAAACTGATGAGATGCTAGCGTAGATAATGATTGGTTGCAATGCAGTAAAGTGGCAATCGAGAACCATCATTTCAGCTACTAGCTCAGAGGTATCCACAGCAGCAGCATGACTATTGTCAATAGAAATTTTCTTGGTGTCATCCAACTGCGCCTTTTTACGCTCCAGATTCAACTCCTCATTTTCTCTTTTTTTCTGTGGAACATGAGGGGTTGCTATCAGAAAACTTATAAGGAACCTGCACATCAATTTGAATTTTACCTTTAAACGTCTTAATTCCAAATCGATGCTTTCTCGATCAGCAACTAATTTCCTTTTGCGATCCAACCTCTCTGAGTTTATTTGCCTAATTTCAGTAGCTTCCTGCTCCATTTCAGTTATTTTTTCTTCTAGAGAAGTGCACAAACGACCAGCTCTCCAATTCCCACTTGGAGGAAGAGTGGTCTCAACAGAACCTCTATAAAACCTGCAATCAATTGAAACAGAATCAAGAACTCATCATTTCTTTTCTGGAAGACACTTTAGAACAGCAAATGACTTTTGAAGGTTGCCAATTTGTATCCTAGACTTCCAATGTCCATTTGTCCACAATATAACCACTTCCACAGCCAAACTTAATGCAACTTATAACAACGAAAGTTAATCACGTGAACATCTGAGAGACCAATGATCTCGATAAAGGTGTTCATCGACACAGTGATGTTTATGTAAGGGGTCAAAAGAAATCATATTATAGCATTTTAGACTTCTCACCATACTCACAAGGGAAAAAAAAAGTCAGCCAGTTGGAGTTGATCTCTCTTAAAACCTCAACAGGCGGAAAACTACCAAGTGAATGTTTAGATGGTAAATTACACAAATGGAAGGGAGTAATCTGAAAAAAAAAATTCTAGACACATACGTTTCTTAACAAAAACTAGATAAATGCCAGAGTGGAGAAGAGCGTGACCAAAACATGATCCAAATAACAAAAAACAACAGTGCCAATGAGACATACATTTTGCAACCATCAGAAGCATATACTTCCTTCAGATTTCGTATCCTCTGATCAAATGCAACAGATTTTCCAGTTTTATAATCTTGAACTAGGACCTGTCTCTCTGCATGTCCCTGAAATAGCGACTTTTTTAGGAACGTCTCAAAACTATTATTAAAACTGAAGCATGTGAGCCCAAAGAAAAAAAGGAACGGTGATTGACATCTATAAATAAACAAATTTGTGAAGTGTACATGACGCATTACCTGATCCACTAATACATTTAGTATAGTAGGATTTTCTGAATGGATAACTGAAAGTACTGTCGGGTGTGGTGTTGAAGGAAGCAAATGATCTGGAATGTCAATCCTATTCAAAGATGGAATAAGAATTCATCTGAGACAACCAAAGATGAACAAAAAAAACACCTTATCGTCTTACCGTGGTTTAGTGAAGTCATATATAATAATTTGAAGGTTGTGGTAGTTCACTTCTTTCGCACATTCTCGTAAAAGTAGTGAATCCTTATGACATGAGACAATGAAAGCATCTAATAACTTCCCAAGTGCATAATCAATTGCAACAGACCAGGAATCGCTTGCCAGTTGCTGCATCAAAGCAAACAAAGCAAGGTAGTGAAACCTGTAGTGAACAGGTATAGTAATCAAAAGAGACAAGACAACAACCAAAGATAGTTATGGCATACCACATGATGTCCTATTGGACCAACAGGAGGGCATTTGAATCTATTCTTGTGTTTCTCTACTGATTTATAGAGTCTCAGAACTCTATCTCCTCCGAAGGCTGTCACCTGCAAAGGAGCATCACTAGTTGCTACAATTAATTTATACAACCAAATAGCTGCTACTGAAAAAGTAAAAAAAAAAATACACAGAGCATTATCATAGTAGAAATATTTAATGCTTAATGAAGCATCGGATATTACTTTATCATGTTGGCGTCGTCGTAGATCATCAATTTGACATTTCAGTTGATTGAACCTACGTCCATCTTCTTCTATCTGCGAAGTACATGCAACAGAATATACAGTACAATACCACAAGGATCCAAGACAAAGAGGCCGAAAGCATAAACAATAGCAACACAGCCAAAATTGCATGCGGTGAAGATAATTGTGACTACTCAAATTATTCCCCTAAACCAAAACAATGTTGCTCACTAGGGAGGAGTTATACTTTTGGGGTTTGGCCAGGGCTAGGGGCATCTCATTTTTCCTTGTCCTTGGCCCGCAGAGCAGTCGGTAGGAGTCCTCTTTTCCCCTTGGTTAGGTCAAGGTTGTTCAATGCTTTTTTTTTTTGGTTGTTCAATGTTTTCAAGAGTGTGCATGTAATCAAACACCAAATTGTGTACATGTGAGTGTGTTTGTCAAGGCTCTTGCCCCTTTTTTCTGCTTAATAACACTCCTTCCATCTTATTTCTGATAAGTGCATAAGGGTATAAAAAAAGTTTCTGAAATCAATTGTCCCATAGGAGATGCAGGATTGCAGGCACCCATTGTGCCTCAAGCAAGACGGATGACGCTTTGATTTTGCTCAGAGATTGAATGCACTGTGACCCAACCACTCGATCTGCCCTGGGGTCCAAACTGAATAAATCCCAAGTCGTTGAGTAGCATGGATCACTCAGAACATTACCGTGCGGGAGTTGGCAAGCCCAGAGCAACAGTTTTGAGACGCGTGATGATGGCCAAGCGTGCTGGGCACTGAAGCCACGATGCGCCGTACTGCAATGCCAATTAGTAATCTCCTTGGTCTCAGTGTCCAGAGCTTAGGCATCAACTAAAAGCAGATGGAGTATAATGATATACAACTCTCCATGGGAAAAAATTATATGGTGCAGATAGTTGTGGCTATTCAAATCATTCTCTGATTGATGGTTTGACATATTTACCTCTATATGCCATTGATGGTTACATATTTACCTCTATATGCCATATTGCCGTATCGTTTTCAGCTTAAACGAGATTTGACTTAGGTCTCGGTTCTCTTTTATATTGCCATCAAGTATTATGGTTGCTTTCTAAACCTTTTTTTTCAAACACGCAGGAGAGTTGTGTATCATCATTATATTAAGAAGAAGAGTCTACGACTCATAGAACCCCTTAAAAGGGCATGAGCAGCTTTCTAAACCTCAATAGCTATTTTTTAATCAACTTAGAACCCTAAAGCTCCAATTGTGGATCACTTCACTCCTTTAACACTTACAACACACACCAAAGAACAATGGGCATTGTCCATTGGCAACAGAGACACATCAATGTCACTGTTAGGTTGGCTAGTATGCTTCCTGAGATGGTGCTCAAGATGACAAAGTTGTGCAGAAAGCTGGTTTTCTTGTGGTACATTTGAGAACCATAAAAAAATTGCAATGAATAAGCCACTCTTGGCAGACCTAGTTTGGAAGGCAAAAAATTATAAATACCTCTTTTCCGATGTCACCGATGTTTTTAATAATGCCCTGTAGTTCTTCAGATAATTTCCTTCCTTCCTCATTTAACCTGGATGACACAGCAGAATCAAACATCCAATAAGCAAACCTGGTGTCACCTAAAGCAAAAGTAATTAGGAGGAAAAACTACCTTGTAGCATTTAATTGGGCAGAGTTTATCTCCTGCTGTAATTCCCGTATGCTATCCTCAACTTGAGATACTTCAGCCTTCGATTTCATATAGAAAGGATTCAAATGAGATAGAATTATGGGAAGTTCCAAAAGAAAAGTGAAGGTTCCAAAGCCAAATGAATATCAAAAGAAACCAAAAGGGATGTAACACATTAGTGCTGACTGCTGGAGTATATCAAATCAAATATTAATAAAAGACTAAAAATTCAAAATCCCAATAAGGGGTATATGCCAGCATAGGATATACAGCTGTGGTTCAGGCCCACCAACCAAGCATATTACATCCAATAATGAATATCTTGGGAATGTAACTGACAGATCCCACCTAATCCAGGACGTGGATAAGTATGTCCAGGGTTCGTAATCAGCACTAGAGCAGGGGCAACACAAAACAGAAGGTAGAGCCTTGGCTAACAAGGAGAAAACTCCTATCGAGTGAAGACACGGACTAGCACCTGATCTTTCAGTGGGTCGTTTCTCTGGATGGTGGAGAAAAGTTATCAGAGCTGTACCAAAGGAAGCGCGTAAGGGCTTCAACTCCTTAATAATCTTGGTGGCATGGGAGATCTAGAAGCACCGCAATGATTGCGTGTTCGAGAATTCGAGGCCGAGTCTTCAGGTGGTGCTGAGGGCTGTGAGCATGGAGGGTGGTCTCTGGTGTTCAGCAGGGGCTTCAAAGCTCCAAGAGCTCATGCCCAGGTTGCTGGCCCTTGGTGCTTAGGCCCTTTGGTCGCTGGTCGTTTTTCTTGTTCTTTGTGGCGAGTATCTAGATTAGTTCATGAGGTGTGGTGTGTGTGTGTTTGCTCTTTGTACTTGGGTTTGGGTCCTTCTGGACTCGTGTACTGTTTTTTCTACCTTAATGAAATGACGCGCAGCTCTCCTGCGTAGTTCGTGAAAAAAATATATTATTAGAGATATGTGTTATATAGTCTAACACATTACAGGAGGAGACCTTCAGGGGACAAGGAATTCTGAATCGAACTCAAGACCTAACCTTGCTGAGATCACCATCCCGATCTCACCGAGATCGTAGTCTAGCAGCATCAAGCCCAGACCCTTGTAACTAAGTATAGACATCTACACTGTAACCAGTTCATCAATAATGAAGAAAAAGAACACATGACATTGGGCTATTATACTTCAGCAGGCCTGAACCTGTATTCATCATGTGTCTCATGTTTGGGTATTGGACTACGATACCTTAATCCCAAAGGTAACCCATTTACTATAAATGCTATTTATAATATCTAAATCATCAACAAGTCTGGGCTGGAGAGGCTCCCGCGTCATCCAAAAGGGCGCCTCAGGTGGCACCCCAAAGTAACACCCCAAATCCGCGGCCGCCACCGCTCCCCTCTCCCTGCTTCCTCTGTCGCCGGAGCAGATGGCCGGAAGCCTGGCAGACTGCGAGAACACCGGCAGAGGGGCCATCTCTCCCCGTAGTGGCCTATTTGTTTGATTTCATGGAGCTTCACAAGTGGCTATGGCGGCGAGCAGATCTGGCGCAGGCCTGGTTGGGGAAGTGTCGACAAAAGATGCTAGGCAGTCCTCCGAGGGGTATCCCACAAAGGTAGATTGATCGGTGGAGGTGCGCGTGATAGGAACCAGATGGTGACACAAGGCGTAAAGACAGCGATTTAGACAGGTTCGGGCCGTCTGATCGACGTAATACCCTACGTCCTGTGTCTTTGGTGTATTGTATTGAGATGTAGTAGCTGTAGACTAAGGGACCCCTGCCTCTCCTTATATACTCTGGAGGGGTAGGGTTACAATGAAAATATCCTATTTGGTACTATACAATATTTTGCGGTGCACGTCGACCAGTGCCGTACACGCCTTGATCTTGTGGGCTGGGCCACCTCTGATGGTGCGGCCCATGTCTTGTCTTGTGGATACCGGGGGTCATATCCCCCACAGGAAGCGACATGGGGAGGCTCTGCTCTCTTGTGTCGCCCGGCGGGCGACTCCTCCGCTGCTCCACGGTAGGGCAGGGCTAGATCCTCCCTCTCCCTTGCTGCCAGCAACTCAGGTCACTGGTTCAGTTTACGAGGAAAATTGATATAAATCAAATTGTGATTAAGAGGATCCTATGAATAAGGGGATCTCTCCAAGGCAAATCCAAGCACAAATCAATTGGAGGTGCACTCAAATCCATTTCATCTGGCTGTTGCATCACTCTTATGCCTCCCTCCCTCAGGTCATTGACAGCCCATCTCTTCTCTCCCTCCAGGATAATATCCCCTCCGCTCTTCTACCCAATCTCATTGCAGCAGCAGAAGCAGCAGCAGCAGAAAGAGATACAGATCTTAATTAGCTGCAACTCAATGAAGTATGCTGGCAAGATGGTAAGTCAAAGACTAGTCTCTTCACTCTTGGCAGCTTGACTCCAGTAATAACTTAATAACCATAATATCAAGCTTGTATCTATGTGCAATGGCAAAGCATGATACGAAATCAAGGTGGGGCCAACACAATGGGCGGGCAAGTGTAGGATGTCAACTGATCAATGCGTAGGAGGTAACAGTCAGTGGACGCAAGCATGAGAATATGTGAGGACTAATGTGAGGTTGAAGATGGTATGGACCATGTTGGATTAATGAGCTGCCTCAGCTTGCTACTCGCCGATGACAAGCTTTGGCAGGCTTCTTGAATGCAGAGCCTTCCAATGAATGCTTCCTTAACTAAGATGGTGTCACAACCATTCGGCCATTGATGCCTAATGTGCTAACGCAGTAATTAGAGCTTAGGGTCCTTTGATTTTATACTGAGTTGAAAAGGCTTTAGGCCACATAGGCCGCTGTGTCCTGATGCATTGTTTGATTGTTCTCTTCTGGCACTAGCATGTTGGTGCTTTGTGCTCCTTGAATATGTGACTGAAATAGAGGGAAATTCATTTCCCTTAACTACTTCATCTTCCCCGGATTGGACCTGCTCTTCACTGTCCAGTAATCCTGCTAGTTCTATCCACAAATCCATCCAGGAACTTGGTACCTGCCATATCATCTCATGCAGCATTACCTGGTGCTAAGGAGTCGTTTTGCATCAAGAGGAGTGGGAGGTTTTGGCCTTAATTATGCTCCGTCAGGGCCTATGTGCATGCATTTACCCCTTCAGCGCCATTACACCATGCAGCTGGATGCCTGCATTGATGGCCACACCTTGACAATGTTGCTCAACCCAAGTCCATGCAGAACTTCATCACCAACTACACAAAATGAGATAAACTTAGGTGTGGCCACCTGCCATGTCACCAATGGCAATCATGTGGCTGTAGCAGCAATGCCTAACTGCCCATACACATCCGAGCTATTTTGCACCAACTTCTATGTGCCCCTCTTGGGCCTTGGCAGCTTAAACCTCATCACTATTGTCTATCAGTTAACGAATTTGAGGCATCTTCTCATTTAACTGTTGCTATATACTAGTTTGCATGGGTGCCTAGCCATGAGCTGTCTGTAACTGAGTACAGTGAGTTGTCCCAGGAAATCATGGAATATAATATGTACAATTATGAAAAAAAATATATTCCATAAGAAATTGATCGACAGAAAAGAGACATGATATCTGGGCGCAGGCACCCTTGATCTTGTAAGTTAATTGTTTATGGAATGTGTGATGCACCATCCTTAGTTCGAATTTTCAATAAAGAAACAATTTGTGTAAGATATGGGTGCATGTGCACTTTAACTTTTTTCAAGATATAAGGCCAAGATGTGAACCAAGACAATCAACGTCATGTGTGGCTTGATCTATTAATGGGCGATTGTGCACAAACTCAAAGAGTTGATTAATTCCATACCCAACTACAACCAATCATGTTGGCAACTAGCTGTTTTACTTTTCTAAAAGAAAAGTGTCATACACTGGTGGTCCTCAAACTTGTCCTAAGGTGCCATCTAGGTCCATGAACTTGCATATTGGCATATTGCACAAGCACATCCCTAAACTTGCTATGTCACCTAGGTCCATGAACTTGCAGACTTTAGAAGCGCGTCCCTCATCTTACTAAATGGTGTCATCTAGGTCTAAAGTGTTAGACATATGAGAAATTATTGGTTTATTTTAATTCAATTTAGATATACTACATTGAACAGCAGTGTCCACTTGCATAACTATCACAACTATAACCAATGAAGAAGTGGATCACTTTTTATGGACTCGCTCAGAATGATCTTCATGGCCTATTAGAAATAGCAGGTGCTCTGGTGTAATCCCTACCAACAGAAAAGGATTATCATCAGTGCTTGGCAAATTTGGACCCTTTTATCATGCGGAGGGGTTCTCAAACCCTTTTTTCATGGAAGTTTTTATCATCAGTGCTTGGCAAATTTGGAAGCAAAGAAACAACTTCATTTTTAGTTGAGGCCAACCATCCTTCCTTGCTTGGAAAACAGGTTTCATTGATGAAGCTCGCCTACAAGCTCACAGGATCTCTGAAAACAAGCGCTCTCCCTTCCTTTCTTGGATAGATTTGTGTACATAGTTTGGTCCAGCCTGCCTCAGGCTACCTGTTTCCTTCTTTGCTGCTGTTTTTTGTTCTGTCTCTTTTGTACAGTTGGTTCTTTTTGGTTTAATAAATTACTAACAGTGGGGGCTTCCCCTGCTGTTGTTCTTTCAAAAAAAAAAGAGAAAAGGATTACAATCGGGTTGGTAAATCGATAGTCATACTTTCAATAACAGACAAATTCAACATGGGCTAATTCTTGCACTACTAGTCCCACTCAGGTATACATCTCTAACACGTTGGTAAATCGATAGTCATACTTTCAATAACAGACAAATTCAACATGGGCTAATTCTTGCACTACTAGTCCCACTCAGGTATACATCTCTATGTTAGAGATGTCTTTTTCCAAAATTAGATTAAAAACAAACACATAGTTTCTCATATGTCTAACAATTTGGACCTGTATGACACTATTTAGTAAGATCAGGGATGCACTTATACATTCTGCAAGTTCATGGACCTAGATGACACAGATTAGCATGTTTAGGGTTGCACTTGTGCAATCTGCAAGTTCATGGACCTAGATGGCACCCAACAAATTTAAGGACCGCCAGTGTATTTTACTCAAAAGAAAAATAAATTTAGCAGAAAAAGATTCACCTGAGTTTGTTGCATATGCTGCAGCTCAAATTCATGAACTTGCCCCTCTAGCTGTCTCAAACGGGCATTCATTTTATTCAATACTTGTCTTCCACGAGCATGCTCTTTCTCAAGATCCATCTTCAGTTTCACAGCCTGCAACGGAACATAAATATTAAGAAGACAGCTAACAAAGTAATGGCGCAATCATATCTAGTACCTAATAGGAATAGATAGAATTTCAAAATTTCAGGAAATTTGTCACACAAATAAGACAATTTTCACATAATTTGCAACATGTAATTCTAATTTACTTCAATGTGTAACCTATTGAATTTCTTAAATGATACATTTATCATAGACAATGTGGATGCTCATATAAGCACATTCAGATGGCAAAAGTAAGGAGGCAAGTGATTGCCTGCAAGTGATAGATGTGAACAGTATCATATGACTAGTGGTAAAACGTGGCAACTATCCATGACCTAAAGGTAAAGCTTAGATCATAATTGACACCAAAATGAGAAGTATAATCAGTAAACTGAAACATGTGAAGTATAGGTACTTGCAGTGTTGTGCAATTTCATATTCATATATAAGGCCATGAACATGCATACAATAAACATCTATTATGAAAACCACATGCAATAGCACCAAGGTTGTTATTTACGATTCATGATGTGTTTTAAGTAATTGTTGTAAAACATCAGAAACAATGTATACAGCAATACTGAAAGCTACTTAAGCCAACAGCATACCTCGTGAATGTCATGATCCATTTTTTCCCTCATCCTCCTTGCTTCCTGTGTCTTCTCCAAAAAAGATCTAAAATTTTCTTTCTTCACAATAAATTCTTTCCTCAGTTCCTCTATAATGGCCTACAAGATAAGGAAAAATCAATTCAGTTAACAACCCATTTCAACATTCCAGACCTGGCACACCTGTATTAATTTAGCACACAAACTTTGCAACATGACTGCAACATCCTCAGGGAGTAGGGAAAATTGTAACATAAACTACTGGAAGGAATGAAACTTGAACCATGGCAACTCCATTTCTACAGGTTAGTTTGTAAATGAATAAATGATGACTTCAAACTGCCATGAAATAACCAACTGCAAATGTTTTGAACAAATTCAGAAGATCAATGTTCTTAACCAATACGAACTATGGTATTATACCCTGCATTGCACATTTACAATATAGAAGCTCTACTTAGCTTACCAAAATTTCTACATAGCTTTGATTGAAGTCCACTCCATTCATTATTACAAATATCATACGTGACCATACAAATGTATTAAAGAAGTGTCCTTGAATTCATCCTTTGATCTAACAAAACTATGAGTACAATACAAGCAAACAAATTAGCAGTCTATTATGAATTTATATTTGGTAAAATGCTGACTGACAAACATGAAGTTCTTCCAGCACTACTGGTACACAACTAGAGACTGAGTAAGGTTAGGTAGTTAGATAACAAAACAAATATATCACAACATACATAGAACAGGACTGCTCTAAGAAAAATGAGACAGAATTGTTCCCATTAAAGTATCACTTACTGTATTTCGATCAATTCGTTCTTGGCATGCAGGGATGCGCTCTTTGAGTTTTTCAAGGGTCTCTTCTTGTCCCCCAATCTTTTTATCAACATCATAAACCCATGCCCAAGCCAACTTTTTCTTCAAGTTTTCAATCTCGTGTGCTATTTCTTCAATATGTTCCATATTCTTTATCTTCTCCTGAATTTCATCAAGTTCTCTGAGCGCTGGCCTAATTGACGCTTCCAGTTCTTCAACTATAGAGTCCGCAATGTACAGGTTGTCTCTTATTGTAGCAAGCAAGTCATTCACTTGTTGAAGAAGCGTAGCCTTGAAAAAGAACTGAAGCAAAACAGAAAGGTATGAACAGTAAAAACCTAGAATGAGGCCAGTTATCAGTTATATTAGGAAAGCATACAGAATGCACAGGTGCAGCACACTTTTAAACTCAACTTAATGACTGAAGCATAATTGCTCAAGTTTATCTAAAATGGTATGGTATATACTGAAATCTGGCCTATCAATAAGTTGAACATTATCTTATTCATGAAACAGCAATCAGCAAATAATTCAGCAAGAATGAAAATATACAATATCCAGGCCACTGCGAGGCACATGAATTTGGATTCGACAATAATAGACCACTGAAAGGCACATGAGTAAGGCATAGATGTTCCATTGCATAGTTAAAAATTGCACAACGAGTGGTGTGAAACTAAAAATTTTGATTACCTTGAACTTGTCCTTGTCATTTCCTGAATGTAAAAACTCTCTGCTTTTGTCTTGACTCATAATTACACAAGGGTTTTCAACTTCAATCTGAAAAGTCACACAGATGCATCACAGTGCGGACAACATATATCTGGTAATCACATTACAAATAAGTATAACAGAAAGGTATAAAGATGAAAACAATTAGATATCTATAGAATGAACTCATGATGATGCACCAACTTTTTCACCACAAGCATCCATAAATATACACTATGCTTTCAAGAAACTAGAAATGGTCTTATACTCTTATATTATCAACATCAAAGCATGCAGAGCTCCTACATTGCTGACTGAATTTGCTCCCGTACCATGTTGGATGTGTGTATTGTATAGCAAAACTTCACCATGTGCCTTACGCATTCAAGAGTGTGGCAATTATTAACTTCATTAACAATCATACGATCATATTTTGCCTATTTTGAAGCAGTACTACTCCACAGAAAAACAAACAATGAAGAGGCAACCAACTACCAAGCAAGTCAAAAGGACAAGAGTGTTCTAAGAAACAAGCAACTTACATTAAAATGTTCAATTATTTCATTTAGGTCATCCTTGCGATGCGCCACCTTCCTCCCTGTTCCAATACATGCAGACATTAACAGTTGATATAACATAAGAATTCATGGGGAAATCTAAAAGAGCTGATAAAAAATAAAGCTATTCTCTTAGTCCTGTTTGGCAAATTTACCACAATTATCAATTGGTTAATTCATACTTACTGCGATTTCAAATGTCAGCCCGTAATTCTGGCCAAAAGCCATTCTCACATCCAAGACATACAGTGTTTCATTTCTTGTTTAATAGAATTTTAGCTATATATGATGGAAATGAAGGGTAACACATAAAAACTGGGTGCTCTGAGTATAATTAAATGGTGGGAGGGCAGAATGTCTGCGATTTAAAAGCACATAGTATGAAGCCAACAATTTAAGAGCATGTGAATTTTTTGCCTACTTGGAAGTGGGTCATGATACTTCTCACAAGAAAGGTAGTGGCAACTAAGAAAGGGAGAAATGCAACAGTCTATAATATTTGAAAGGGGCATTTGCATGTTGCCACAACTTATAAGGCTAATTACCCAAATGTTTGAACCACTGCCCCAACTTTGATTAAAATTTTGGAAACAGCAAGGCATGCGGTGCAAAGTGCAAGAAAAGAAAGGAGGGAACTCAATACCATGAGAAGCCTCTATTGTAAAACAACCTAACAAGTGAAAAAGTGACTAAACAAAGGCAGCAGTATAATTAATAATATCAAAAACTACAATAATGTTAAAGCAAATAGCACGGACTATTAGAATGAAAACACGGCCAACAATTGACAACTTGGTGCCAGCAACTTCACACAAGAAACGCTACTTGCAATTGAAGAACACGACCAACAATCAGGGAGGCTAGAACAAGTAGTTTTACCATGTTGATCCTTCAAAACTGTAGAACTGGTTGATTCAGTAATCCTGCGTTCCAATATAATAGTGTTCCCATATACTTCAGGCTTAAACGCATCTTCCCCATGGTTATTAATATCTACAGTAATTGCTGCATAGCTGGAGTGGTAGAGAAGATGAAAAAATTAGACCAGGTTACAGCTGGTTCCAAAAGGAGACACGAAACCTTAAGTGAAGGTTGTACGGTGAAGAATATGTGTGGCAGATTAATTATCCACTATGCATGAAAACTGTCAAGAAAATTTCTTTATGCTTTTTAAAAATACAATATATTGTAAAGGCCTTGAGCTTGAGGAGCATATTGGGAATATACTAGGTGTACGTGTGTGGCACAATATTTGCAGTTCTCCATAACCATAACTCATCTGTATCAATTAGCCACATCGACAGACAACAGTCAAACAGCTCAACGCAGTAACAGAGTCCACAAAGGTCGTTAGCCCTAAAACTGATTTAACTCTTTCTTTAGAAAATCATTAACTAAAAATTATTTTTTCAGGTCTAAAAGAAGAAGAAGGGGAGGAAAGAGAGAAGGTGAACTCAACCTGCAGCCGGTCTTGATGAAGTCCTTGAGGGAGGCGGCGCGCTGGGTGTTCTTAGCGCGGCAGCCGAAGGCGACGCAGAGGGCGGTGAGGATGGCGCTCTTCCCGCCTGCGCCGCCGCGTCGTAGGAGAAGAGAAGGCATCATTCTTCAGGAGGCACCGCGAGAAATGGGGTGAGGGACGGGGGGTTAGGGTTTGGGAGGCGTACTTCCGTTCTGTCCGGTGATGAAATTGACGTGCTGGTCGAGCTCGATGTGGAGGCTGGAGTGGCACATGAAGTTCTCCAACCGGATGCGGGAGATCGTCCCCGCCGCCATCGCCGGCGACCACGCGACGCTTCTTCTCTCTCGTCGGTGGAAGCTTGAACCCGAAAAAGGATGAGTAGTGGAGGATTTTGCGGGCGGTTTGTTTGGGGGCAGCGTGTGTGCTTTTAGCTGGGAAGAAGCCCGCCAGAACCCCCCAAAATAGCCGCGGGCCGCGGGGAAGATGGGCTTGTGAAAAACTTTAAACAAATATTATTTCTTTGCATAAGAAACTTTGTTTTTTCTTCGCAAAAAAAGAAAACTTTGTTTCTCTTATTATTATTAGTTTTTTTATAACACTCATTATTAGTTGAAATATTTCTTCCATTCTCTGCCACTTCTATCGAGGACCGCTGTGAAAAGTAGGGTATGCAACGTAATGCACTCCCTCTATTTCGAATTCTAACAAGTTTTGACTTTTCTAAATATATTTTTATGTATATCTAAGTATATTGTATATCTAAATATATAATAAAATCTACGTATCTACAAAAAAAAACATCTTAGAATAAAAGAAGTACACGCATGGACACTTAAAATATGCTTAAGGTGAAAGAATAAATAAGCATCTATGTAAGAGCCTTTAACTTAAATGGTAGTTTTGTTCAGTATTGCTTAGAGAGCTAAGCATCTATTTAAGCCTCAAAAACTACAATGTAGACCTAGCAATGGATCCAAATCCAATTAAGAAGAAACCAAGAGAAATCCAAATATGTGAAGTCAATGTACAGTTTAATCTAACTTCAACGAGAACTAATCCAATCCATTCATTCACTCGAAGTCCAAGGTATCCATGGACAAATAGCATTAACAAAGTATTGGTGTTCTTCCTTTCGATATTATGCCTAGCACCTCCACGACACGGACGATGGCAGACCCTAAGGTAGGTGGCCTTGACCATGGGGAATGACATCACCCATGGCCGGCGGTCGTTAGCTAGATGGCAACGGGGCCCGATACCCGATACCCGACGGGTATTTGATCCATTAGGAGACGGGGATGGAATCATATCTTTACCCGCGGGCATTTAAATGGGCAAGAATCCATCCCCGACGGGTATAGCGGGTACGGGAACATTCCCTGTTTACCCGTCCCCGTTACCCGTTGTGGAACCCGACTATTTGAGCTGTCATGCGAGTATTAGGCCCAAAGAAGCTCAACATAGGTATTTTGGCCCAAATCTGAACAATCATATATATAGTTTATGTGTTCTAGGAACCCTAGTTCAATTTTTCCTCGCCATCTCCACCAGCAGCACAAGCACGCCTGCCTCATGAGCGCTCGTGCCCCTCGCTTTCTCAGTTCGGTCTCTCTGCCAACTTTGCTCGTCCTCCTCGCAACCTCGCTCCTTCTCCTCGGCATTTTCGAGACTCCGACACTTATACCCGGGTGAAGAAGAAACGTCTCCGATTGCAAAGCTGCGACCCCAAGTGTCCTTGTTTATTGGGTATGCAGTACCCGTCGGGTATCTGTTACCCGACCGATGCCCGATGGGTACGGGGATGGGCAAGAATCTATACCCGAGACACTTAACGGGGACGGGGACGGGGACGGGGACGGGGATAGGATGAATTCTTCGTAGCAGGGAAGAGAACGTTCCGACGATACCCGAAGTACATCTCCGCTGCCATCCATAGTCGTTAGGTTGTTGAGCACACCGCAGTGGACCCTAAGGTAGGTGGCCAGCGTTATGCTTAGCAGCAACCCATTCAGCAATGGGTCCCTGTGTTGAGGCACAAGTTTGTCGTCCCGTTACCACCGACACTTCTCACAATGCCACCTCAGCATCACCATGATCCGCTTCACCAGTCTACTCGCCATCAACTTGTCCGGCAATGAGAACCTCCAGTTCGTGGACGTGTCGTCGACCTCCTCACGGGGATCCTCGAGCAAGAATGATGAGTCCAAGATGACGCCCCTGGTGGCGTTGAACGGTCTATCCATGTCCGCCATCGATAGCCACGCTGATATGCAACACCCATCCATATTCTCCCAAAACCAGGTGCTAGCCGTAAGCATCGTGTGGCGACGTGCTTGACAAGACGTGTGGCGACGCAAAGGCCAGCCTCATGTCTGGCGCTGCCATGGCCGCCCTTGCCACCGCGGTGGTTGTCGGCATGGTCGTCTTCCTTGTGCGGAAGGCGTTGTTCTTGAATCTTGAGTGCAGCGCAGACGACTTGGCAAGCAATACTTTGTCCATCTTAGTCTAATGAATTTCGGATTACATCAATCGGAGTCCAATTATTCAACTTTAGTTTTGGACCTTTTTTTAAAGAGTGGTAGTAGCATTGCCGCAGATATTATTAGAAGAAAAAGATTGACCTAATTTTTAAGGTGAAATCGGATTCAAAAACTGAACAAGCATTGGGCTAAAACAAAGTCGACAAGACCCGTTACTAGAGGAGCACTCCACACTACGAAAAACTAGTTTTGGACCTCATCTGAATGCACATTCTAAGTCCAAATAGATCCGGTCCAAAAAATCAACGAATAAAATATCCAATTGGACATTGAATGGTCTAAGTCTAGTTTTTATTATTTTTATATTTTATATTTTTTAACTCTACAAAGTGCGTTGGCTCCTCGCACAGAAGCCCGTCCACGTCGCCCCAAATCTTCCCGGCCGTTAGATCTCGCATTGGGTGGCCCAGATTTCTTGAAGCTGATTCCGACGAAAGCGGCTTCTCGTGCTTCTTGTGGGCTTCTCCGGCTTCTCCTACTTCGAGTCCGAATCCGGATAACCAAATATATACTGCGGCTCCTACTTCTCTTTTTAGATTCTTCTTCTGCCCTTCCCTTCTCTCTCTATCGGTCTCTCTCCCTCTCCATCCCGACGCGAACAGGACGGCGATGACCGGCATGGTGGCTGCGGCCACCCTCCTCGTCCTCCTCCTCCATCCTCCCTCACCTGCATCTCACCTCCGTTTCTCCCTCCCCTTCCTCCCTCCCTCTCCCCTTCCCTCCCGAGGCGGTGGTGGGCATGAGGCGGCAGCGCCCCTGCGGGCGCCTCGCCGGCGAGGGAGGGGCTTGGTGGCCCCCTCTCTCCCTCATCCTCCGTGCGGGCTCCTCAACGCCTCTTCCCACTGGGGAGCTTGTGCTCCTCTGCTCGACGAAACCCTAGGTTCGTGTGCGCCGGCGGAGATTGGCTTTCTCGCCGGCGGCAGCCGAGCTCAGCGGTTGGATGTGCTGGTAATTGACGCTGTTCTCCTCCTCTGTCGATCTGATTTTTTTTTTTGTCTACCCCACGTTTGAGGCACTCTGCAAGGATCCTGGTATTTAGAGCCGTAAGCAACGTCCGTGTCTCGTGTGTCACGTGCATTTGGATTGAATTTTTTAGCTAGCAACCAATGCTGATCTAGGTGCCTTGGTTCAGCTGCCAGGTTAATGCCAAAAATATTTCATTGATTTAATATATGCCTGAAATCTATACAGTACATTTTGCTTGTTTAAAAATAATGTGTAGACGCATGTGCATGACCAAACCTAGGTAATAGATTGTCCTTGTTTCAATGCTTCCTTGATATGTTTAAAATCCTATTTGTTCTTTCTCAATACTTATATTATAGATGCAAAAGAAACAACAGTTTTTAACTGCTCAGGGGGGACACCGGCATGAGCAGCTTCAGATCAACAAGGAGCGACACTGATTCCGTGTGCTTTGTTGCTCTACTTCAGCTTCCCTTTTCTATTCCCATATTTTTTTTTGACTCTTTGGTTCCACGTACACACATGTAGATGAGCATCATGCTCAATTGCTGATGACAACCATAGCGGTTTGGAAGTCCTCACTGAACAAAAAGTTCCCTGCTAGCAGCTACTACGGGTGCGTTTGTTTACCTGGACCAGCTGGGCCAGTGCGCCCGTGGGCTGCAACGGGGGGTGTTTGTTTGCCAGGCCTCCCTCCCTAACCCGGCCCGCACGGCTATCAAAGCAACCCCCGGCCATTTTGGCCTCCCACCGGTTGGCCCCCACGGGCTCGCGCGAGAGTGGTGAAATCTCCGCGCACGGCGCCACTAGGGTTTTAGCCTCCATTTATCCCCCCTCCCTCCCCCCGGCACTCTCACTCGCTCTCTCTGCTCTCCTTCCTCGCTTAGGGTTTGGGAGTTCTCCCGCCGCCGTCGTTGTGGTGGAGGTGGTGCTGGTGGTGTGGCTGCTGCGTCTCTGGCTCTGGTCCGCCGCCTCCTTCTTCTTCTTCTTCTTCGCCTGGTGGTGGTGGTGGCCGGTGTCATGTAGGACCCCTCTTCTTCCACATCTCTAGTTCTTCTTCCTCCTCTCCGGCTCATGTGCGGTGGTGTTTGTTTGCCTGGACCTCTCCGCCTCGCCTCTTCTTCCTGTCCCTCCTCATCGCTCGTAGCAAGGTGATATCCCTTCTGGGACCTTACCTCGCGTGGATCTCATTTAATGTGGAGCTGGATGATCCAAATCTTGAGATTTTAGGTGGTTGTGTGCAAATCCCTGGCCACCGAGGTGCGAATGTTATGGATCTGGTGATTTAAAGTAGTCTGCTGGTACTTTTGTGGTCGATTTGCTATGATTTATGTGGTTCTTGGTCGGTTAGGGTTTACTGTTCATTCATTCATGTTGATACAGTGTACACGTGATGCTTTGTAATGTTTTATACTAGTCGATGATGCTATTAGTAGGTTCTAGGTGGCTTCTTTTGATAGAAGCAGTTGTTCCTGCTAGTTTATGTCCATGTTTATATGAATGCAGTTCAATTTGAGGCCAGCAATGGCATGCCTGATGACTAAAACCTGTCTCTAATAACTGAATGTAGATGGATCTAGCTAGCCAACGCTCTACCATGGCTAGTCAGGTTGCAGCAATGGTTGTGGTCATGGTGGCTTTTATGTTTTCTAGAGTTAAGAGACTGAGGGGTAAGGGTGAACCCATAGTGTATGGTCCTAGGGCTGTACCAGATGAGCATAGGAGGAAGAACTTGGACTTGATTTAGAACTCCACTGATAAGGAGTGCATTGCCATGTTAAGGATGAGTAGGGTCCCTTTCTTTGCTCTCTGTAATCTATTCAGGCAGAGGGGGCTTGTGCTTGACAGTATAAATGCAAGTGTTGAGGAACAAGTTTCAATGTTCCTCCATGTAGTTGGACACAACCAAAGGTTTAGGGTGGTCCACTAGAGTTTTAGAAGGTCCATAGAGACTGTCCACCGCCATTTCTACCAAGTGTTGTATGTTGTTGGGGAGCTTAGGAGTGAGATGATCAAGCCACCTGGCCTTGAGACCCACCCTAAGATTTTTAGGAGCCACAGATGGAACCCATATTTCAATGTACTAAACCTTTTTTGCCTTTAGTCAATGTAGACAATCTAAGTCACATACACCTAATTTGTTGTAATGAAATGTTCTTTAGGACTACATTGGGGCTATTGATGGCACCCATGTGTTGGCTAGGGTGCCTAGACACATGCAGACTGCCTTCAGGGGTAGGAAGAGTAACCCAACTCAAAATTTAATGGCTGATGTGGACTTTGACCTGAAATTCACCTATGTCTTGGTTGGTTGGGAGGGATCAACACATGATGCTTTGATCCTGGCTGATGCTATTGAGAGACAAGATGGGTTGAGTGTACCAGAAGGTAACTGAATTGTCAATAGCATGTGTTATTGTTGTGTTATTAGAGCAATCACAAACTGATTACAGTCCTTGTTGATGCTATAGGCAAGTTCTACCTAGTTGATGCAGGCTATGCATGCTGCCCTGGGTTGATGCCACCTTACAAAGGTGTGCGCTACCATCTATCTGAGTTTTGTAGCAGAACATATCCTAGTAATGACAGGGAGCTGTACAACCTAAGGCACTCTTCCTTAAGAGTGACAATAGAGCGTGCTTTTGGTGCTTTGAATAATAGGTTTCGTATCCTAGATAATAAGCCCTTCCACACCTACAAGACCTAAGTGAAGCTTGTCCTAGCTTGTTGCATACTGCATAACTAGATCCTGTCCTTTGGCATTGATGAAGTGGTACCAACTGAAGAGGCATGGGTAGCCAACCCCCATGTTGTTATAAACAACCAACCTGTGAATCACTTGCAGTCCCAAGAGAGCAGTGGGATGGCAGCTAGGAGAGATGCTATCTCTGCTAGCATGTGGGCCAATAGGGGCACTTCTAGGACTTGAACCACATTTTTGTAACAACTTTGTAATATAACTCAGTCTGTCACTGTATGGTACTATTGAACTGTGTGTATGACTTATTATTTATTTCATGGACTATGCTGAGACTAATGCTTTGGTATTGCCTATGTTCTTGGTTCTTATGATTCAATGCTGCTTATGTGATGATGGTGGTGGTGGTGTATGTGTTAGTTAAATGCTATCTTGCTGCACTACCTAGGATGTCTTCTATCAATGCCAATGCTGGTGAGGGGTTTATCAATGCTGCCTCATAGGTTCCTGGGGTTGGGATGGCTGCTTCTGCTGCCCTTGCTGGTGAGGCTCCTCCTGCTGTTGTTGTTGCTAATGTGCAACCTCTGCCTGTTGTTGGTGCTAATGGGGCTATTGGTGTTGTCAATGCTGGTGGGGGTGGTGCTGGTGGGGCTGTTAGGCCACCCATGAGGTGGACTAACAACACCAATGGGTTTGTGCTACGTAGGATGAGGTAGCTCATCCTTTTCTGGTGCTAGGGTAGACAAGGGGTTCAAGGAAAAGGACATCAACCAGGTTGCTAAGGCACTGAGGGAGTATTCTGGTGAGGAGGTGACTGCCACTCAGGTGTATAATTGTCGATGAAATATGGTCAGCAGTCTACCTAGGGGTATGCCCAAGGTAGTAGATTATCGGTAGATAGATGCACAAGCTACAAACAAGATGGTGATGCAAGGCAGACACAAGATTTTATCCAGGTTTGGTCGTCGTAAAGGCGTAATACCTACATCCTGCGTCTGATTGTATTGTTGTATATCAATGAGAGATGTTTTTTAGAGGGGTCCCCTGCCCACCTTATATAGTCTGAGGGGCAGGGTTACAGATTTAGAAACTAATCCTAGTCAGTTACAATTGCCATAGGTGGCCGGATAAGGATTTCTATTCTAACTGACTAGGATCTTGCTTGATCTCTAAATCTGTCTTGATTCCTTACGCAGGATTCCGAATAGGTTGGTCAGGCCGCGTGTCGTCTTCTAGTGGACTGGACCCCCTAATCTGGGCCGGCCCAAGCCTAGCCGTAAGGGTATAGGGGTTAATACCCCCACAGCTAGTCTCCGAGCACCATGTATTATGCTGCGACACGCCGTTCGATCTCCTTCGACTAATGCGATCCATCTTCATATCATCTCCAACTGATTGAAACATTGACCAATCGAATGTGCCAGCATTCTAGTCATAATAGAGAGCAGTAGACCACGATTATAGCCGAAGATTCCGGTTGTCCAAAGAATGCATGGTGCTCTTAAAGAAAAAAGAAAAAGATTTATTTCCTTATCAAGTGTGCCCACTTGTATTTCTAAAAAGAAATGTAAGTGACCCTTGGACAATAGTAATTCTGGCAATCAGTCAAAGCGTAGGGGTCGATAAGATAAACACATTCACCGCAAGGTGAAGTGTGCCCACTTAGTCCCCGAGCCTGGTAGTAGGTGACATAGGCACGTGGTGCTAGGGTCTAAAAAGAATTTCCACTGAAGTTAAGAATCCAATCGTCGTACAAGCAATACGAGATGCACCGGCAGGTGCATCGTACCGATGTAGTCCCCGAGCTTGCTGGAAGACGAAGTATAAGCCTTGTAGCAAGGTCCAAATAAATGTCTCTCGACTGTATGTGAGTACAAATCACATGTAGCCAAGGAGAGCGGTCTCCGAGCAGTGGTCGGAATAGTCCCCAAGCACGGTAGTGGTCGGGGCAGTCCTCGAGCACGGTAGTGGTCTGAAAAGTCCTCTAGCACGGTAGTGGTCGGAGCAGTCCCCGAGTATGGTAGTGGTCTGAAAAGTCCCCGAGCACGGTAGTGGTCTGGGTAGCCCCCGAGCACGATAGTGGTCTGGACCATCCCTGAGCACGAGACGTGCGCGCGAAGAACCAAATGCCACTTGTACTATTATTTGGTGTATTTATTTATCTTCTTACTCTGTCAAGTCCAATCTGACACGTCTGGTCAAAAAAGTAGACGGGTATAGCATGTCATACTGCCTTCTTGTCCTTTCAAGCAAACAGTCACTTAGCACCTGTAAGGAGGTGCGTCAGTGTGGGCCCTCTCACACTGGTAACGAAGAGACGCATACACTGATAACGAAGAGGCGCATATATTGGCATAGATCTTGAGGTTGTGAAAACAACCATCTACAGCGCGTGCGCACGTCTCCCAAGAATCTCGGGCAGATGAAACAGCGGAACTCTTGGTTAAATATAATATAGAATTGGTAAGTTACTTTTTACTGAACCCCATTACTATTTGCCACCACAGCCTTCTTCTTCCTCTTGCCAACCCTAATACCTTCGAAATCATCACCAATCACTCCTCCACCATATCCGCTTTCATTAGCAAGGCCAGATTCATGGCGAAAAGTGATGCCCAGAAGAAAGCCAGAGTCATGGCGAAGGAGTGGTGGAAGTCGAGAAGCAACGAGCAAACCATCGAAGACCTCGTCATCATGGGAGTACTCCACAACAAGGAACTCGTAGGATGGCGCGCGCTGGAGGATGAGGGGTACCCCGATCCACAACCAGGTGAGATTGTGGTTTTTGAAGATTTCTTCAAGCGGGGTTTTGGGGTTTCAGTGCACCCTTTCCTTTAGGGGCTCTGTCTGTATTACGTGATTGGGATTTGCAATCTGCATCCCAACTCGATTCTTCTTGTCTCCACCTTCATTCATCTTTGCGAAGCATATGGCGGCTTCTAGCCCCATTTCGACTTCTTTCGCCATCTTTTCTGTCTATGGAAGAAAGGAAGCGGCGGCTCAAAGATAGCCGGAGGTGTGTACCTCAACCTTCGTGACGGGATGAAGGCCTAGTACCTGCACTGCCTGTGGAACATGTCGCTTGACGACTGGTACAAGAAGTGGTTCTACATCCATGAAGAGCCAAACACGATCACACTATGCGACGTGGGGTTCATTCCAGAGAAGTGGACTAGCTGGTCAGAGAAGCCCGAGCACCTAGAACAGATCCCAGAACTACTTGGGATGATCCCGTGGAAGAAACTGGATGGTCCGAGCGTGGTCGAGAACTTCATCAGCCGAAGGATCTAGCCCTACCAGAGGAGGGTACATCCAGGCTACGAGTACCAAGGTAGCGCAGACCCAACAAGGACAAGGCAAGAGGCACTTGACAAGATTGAAGTCAGAGCCAGAATTGGAGAGCTATTTAACTTAGCTGATCCAAATTATGTCAGATTGAGCGACATCGAGCACGCTTTCAAGCTCGCCTGACCTCCCCCAAAGGTAAATCATCCTGCCTTGTACCCATAGTTTTATGTTGTAATAGAAACTTACTGTGTTATCTCCTTTGTGTTTCCCAGATTAATGGTCAGGATAGAGCAATAATGTTCGTGTCTCCACCCCCTGGTGTAGATTGGCCACAAGTTGCTGGCCCAACCGCCTAGACCAGTGCCAGGATCAAAGACGTCGACTGGGCCATGCTCGGAGTTGGGGAGGAGGCAGCGACCAAAGTTGCTGGTAAGCGACCGGCAGCCAGCAAGCATCATCAGGCAATCTTTACTCTGTCGGACAATGACACAGAGGATGCAGACATCTTTCGACTCATCCCTTGAAAGAGGAGGCAACTAGAGTCGATGGAGCAAGGTGGCTCCTCCGTGCCGATGGGACTCGCATCACCGACCATTGCAGCGTGGAGGACAAGCAGCAAAGGGGTCGAGCACCAAGTCCCGGCGTTAGTGCTGGATGTAGAGGGAGACTAGGTGTCACCCGCACAGCATGTGGAGCAAGCACGACCAAAGAGACGTGCCTTTGCCACATCATTCCGTGCTTCCAACATGTAAGTATTTGTAACTTTGATGTAAGCTTGCAATTTTTATTGACTATGGTTGCCTTCTAAACTTATCTTGGATGTACTAGGTTGGTGTCCACCGAAAATCCGGATCAACTAGCCAGGAGTAGCGTGGCTCCGACAGCAATTGCAGAGAAGACTGTGCAACAGCCGTCCATGGAGGTATCCATAGCAAAAAATCCATCGGAGCCTCAGCCCACCAGTAGTTAGACAATAGTCCTTGAGCAGGGGGTCGAGGGAAGAGCCGAGCCAAACACAAATGCTCCGAGCATCAACCCTACAGGGGGCGATACCTCAGCACCAAGGGTAACGGGTTAGACCGAGGAGCAGCGGATGGAGGTGAGAGCATAGAGCACGTTTGTCGATGCTGCAGCCCGTGGGAAGGCCATAGTGATCACAGAAGCTGCTAACTCTGGACCAGCACCGATACCCAAAGAAGAGGCCAAAGAGGACGAAGTAGAAGAGGTCCTAGGCCATCCATAGGATAGATGACAACATGTATATGTGTCGCGCTGGTGGAACGGCCAATGGGTTGTTCATGAGGAAATCCTAGAGGTCGAAGAGACCATGAAAGTTGAACAGGCAGCAAAATGACTGGTGACGAAAGTCTAGGTATGCTTTGCTTGACCACCTGATCTTGCCATCTAGTCATACTATCTTACTTAGCTTTTTGCATGTAGGACTTGATGAAGACCGCAAGGTACCGCAAGAAATGCTTTGACCAGATTGAGGGGATCATAGCAAGCAATAAAGAACTGGTGGCCGAAGTGGAACGCTTGCGCCACCAACTTGAAGCCACCAACCATGAGAGGATGGAGCAAGAGGTGTAGAACCAGAACCTGGTCGTCCAGCTTAGTAACAAAGAGCAGGAAAGAACAAGTAAGTAGTTACTTTATCACAACGATTGCATGACAAGTGTTGCTGCGTTGTTGGTAGTAATAGCCATAGTGTAGGCTTAGAAGCCGAAGTAGTCCATCTCCGAGAGGAGAATAGTCATGCGGTCATAGAGTGTGATCGCCTAAAGGAGGACAACAGGAAACTGGCGCATGACTAGTCATAGCTCCGGGACCACACGACCAAGATGAAAGAGGAACTGAAAAGTAAGTGTTCCAGACCCCTTTGCTCACTTTTGTTGCCCACCTTATCTTGTCGTGGTATGACGTTTTAATGTCTTGTGCGGTTTGCAGTTTTTAAAGTCAATGCCAAGAAGCATCTGGAGGCTGTGATAAAAGATCATGATGGCTGGAAGACACAGTGCCAAGAGATCACCGAGGATCGAGACACATGGAAAAACTAGTGCCATGAAGTGGCAACGGGCATTTTGTCAGTCCTTAACCTTATCGATCTGGCGCTTACAGAAGACGTGCCAAGGACGCCACAGCTCGGACTAGTCGATAGATGCCGAAAGGCATGGGGATGGTTCCAAAAGTTCGTGAAGGAGGCGGGTGAGTACACAGGCACACATGTGCTAAGCATGGTGCATGCTCACTACCCCTTGATCGATCTCAAACGCCTGGAGGCTAGATACCCAAAGGAGGTAGATCCAGACAAGGCTGAGGAGCTTTGGATGACTCAGCTGGACTTGTCGGCAAAAATAATTGGCGACATTAACCTGTGTGGAGGCGGGATAGCACTTGTACAGGTTATGCCATCAACAAGTCAGCTGGAAGCGCCATCAGTTTTAAGCCAACCGATGAAGCCTACGGTCTCGACCAGTCAGTCATCGGCGGGGCCATCTTCTTCAGCTCGATAAGTACAAGAGTCCTCGAGACTCGAGCACGATGTTAGGACTAGCGAGCAGTAGGTGCTGCATGCCCCGACCAGCCAATAGGATAGGCTATAGCTATAGAAGAAGACGTAGTTGTGTTATTGTAAACTTAGACCTTTTCAGGCAAGCTTGTAATAACGTAACTGTATATCATCATAAGCTTGTTTGTTTTATAGAAAACGTATTTAAGCTTGGATCTCTTGTTGGTGTAACTAAGTGAGAACATGTTAGCATTCTATTTAGTTGTACCAGTTTAGTCGACACGTCATCCTGACAGGTTTGTATGGCCCTAGTTTGTCCTATGGTCGAAGTGTGAGGAGCGTAGCCTATGCACACGTAGACGTAGACAAGTCAAACCAGAGGGGACCTGCCAATCACCCATGGCATAGAGAGCAGATCCCATGCACGCATTGGGAGGAACCGGAGACAGGGCCTGCTCCAAAAACCTAGGAAGGAATGGTGGTCAGTTTTGACTGGTTGAGTTAGAATAACCATAGACTTCAAAGTGACACATTAGAGTGGTCGAAGAAATCATAATATCTTTATTGAATTAAATCGAAAGTACAAGAGGAGTACATATCTTAGTAGTTAAGCATAGAAACACCTAAGCTTGTCGATGTGCCATGAATTGGGTACGTCCGTACTGTCCAGGTGAGCTAACCTGTAAGACGTTGGTCGTGTGACTTCCTTGATCATGAAGGGCCCTTCCCATGGAGTTGTGAGTTTGTGGACACCAGCTTGATTCGTCTTCCACTTCAGGACCAGGTCCCCGACCACAAAGAACCACTCTTTAACGTTCTTGTTGTAGTACCTGCCAAAAACAGCAAGGTATTTGGCTGTACGTACGTAGGAATCGAGCCACTTCTCTTCTACACTATTCACTTCTAGCTCCCGCGCTTCATTAGCCTTGTCTTCATCGAAGTTCTCTACCCATGCTGATCTAAAGGCTATATTTGCTGGGATCACTACCTCAACGCCATAAACCATAAAGTATGGTGATACACCGGTATTGCGACTGGGCTAGGTTCTAAGGCCCCAGACCACGCTGGTAACTCTTTAAGCCATCTTCCGAGGGCCTTGTCATTTTCTCTGTACATCCTCTTCTTAAGTGCGTCCAAGATCATACTATTTGCCTACTCGACCTGTCCATTAGCTCTAGGATGGGCCACCGAGACGTATTTTACTACTATGCTCCTTTCATCGTAGAAGTCCCAAAAAGCGTTCTCGGTGAACTGAGTACCCAGATCAGTGATGATGCTGTTGGGTATGCCGAAGCGGTGGATGACCTGATCGATGAACGTGACAGCCTTTTCTAAAGATGCCTGTACCAGAGGCATGTACTCTATCCACTTAGAAAATTTGTCGATCAGCACAAAGACACATGTAAATTTCCCAGGAGCCGGTTTGAAGGGCCCGATCATATCCAGTCCCCAGCATGCAAAGGGCCAAGAGGCTGGTATTGTCTGGATCTCATGTGCTGGTATGTGGATTCTCTTGGTGAAGAACTGACAACCCTCACAATGGCGGACTAGCTTCCCTGCATCGGCTACAGCTGACGACCAATAGAACCCTGCTCGAAAAGCCTTGCCAACTAGCGTTCTTGAAGCCACGTGGTTGCCATAGAAGCCAGAGTGGATTTGGTCCAGGAGCTATTTGCCATCCTCCTGGGTTATACACTTCATCAAGATTTCCTCATTTGCGTTCTTGCGCCATAATTTGCCATCCATGAGCAGATACTGCTTACTGCGACGCATCAAGCGTTCGTTTTCTGTCTGATCAGTGTAACCGCTGCCATCTATCAGGTATTTGATGAAAGGTACTCTCTAGTTGGGCTGATTAGTGGTCGGCGGTGGCTCGGTGGTGCTTAATGCTGGAACCGTAGCCACCAATGGCTGGTCTAGAGGCTTGTCGACTGTGGGATCTTCCTCTTCGATGGAAGGCGTGAGCAGGTCTTGAATGAATACGCCATGTGGGACTTTGGCTCGGGATGATCCTAACTTTAACAACGCATCTGCTGCTTGATTTTTGTCCCAGACCATGTGTGCGTACTCGATGTCGTAGAACTTGCCTTCCAGCTTTCTGATCGATTTGCAGTATGCATCCATCTTTTTGCTGGTCGTGTCCTAGTCCTTGTTGAGTTGGTTGATAACCAGAGCCGAGTCTCCATAGACATAGAGACGTTTAACACTGAGCTCGACCACAATGCATAAACCATGTAGGCATGCTTCATACTCGACGGCGTTATTCGATGCTGGGAAATAAATCCTAAGGACGTACCGGAGCTGCTCCTTGGATGGTGACACGAAAAGGATTCCTGCTCCTACGCCGTCGATGTTGAGAGAGCCATCGAAGTACATCTTTCAATACTCATCGGGCCCCTGAGAGGCAGGTGTGCTTAAGTCTGTCCACTCGACGATGAAATCGATGAGTGCTTGAGACTTGATTGTAGTATGGCTTGCAAATTCCAAGGAGAAAGGGCATAGCTCCATTGCCCATTTGATGATGCGCCCGTTAGCATTCTTGTTGCGAATGATGTCTCCCAAAGGGTACTCGATCATAACCACCACACGATATCCGTCGAAGTAATGTTTTAACTTTCGGGATGTTATTAGTATGGCATAGATGAGTTTCTGAATCTATGGGTACCTGGTCTTGGATTCATTGATGTAACACCCCGGGTGTTTAAATACTAAAACTGCCGTGTCATCATATGCATTGCAAGGCATTTGGTCATATTAAAAACTTTGTATGCACACACTAAAACAAGTTTATATTTATGTGTTAAGTATTGCTTGGTATTGTTTGAATCAAGTTTGAAACCTTTGTATTGATGTGAAATTCTGAAAACCCTGATTTTCAATATTTAAACCCTACCCTGAAAATCCATTTCAAAATCTAAGCATATTTTGGGGTTGAGCCCAAAAGCAAAAGTGTAGAGCTTGATATGTTATACGAAGTTTGTTTTTGGAGTTTTTCAGGTTGTTTAATAAAATTTGGAGTAATTCAAAAAGGCGTAATTCGCTAAATATCCCCTATTTGAATTTAAAAGTTCATTTCAAAATCTAGACCGAATTAGGAGTTAGTTATAAAAGCAAAGTTGTAGAACTTTTGATTTTGAACAACTTTTGTTTTTGGAGTTTTTTGAGTTGTTATGAAAATTTGAGAGTAATTTGTGAATTTTGGCGAATGGCAAACTTGTTATTTTGGTGAACAGTGTCCACCGCCGAAGCTACATTGCCGGCGTTTCCTTCTTCGGCGTTCCAGGCGCGGTCGTGGCCGTTTTGGCATCGCGCTGGCGTGGTGAAGGCCACAACGCAGCTTCTTTGAGCTTCTTGGCCCCCTTTATAGCCTGAGCCGCCGTCGTCTTTGCCTTTTCTCCTTGCTCTGTTTTTCCCGTTGCCTTGCTCATCTCCGGTGAGCCCGCGCCGTCGTTGTTGTGCTCCACCATCGCTGATAAGCTAGTTCCAGCTTCGCTTACTCCTTGTGCATCCAGCCGACCCATCAATTCGGCTTGTCTTCGTCGGGAACTCGAGTTACATCATCTTCTTCCTCGCGGCTGGTAACTCCTCCGCCGAGCACGATTCGCCGCGGCCAGAGCTCCACGGTGCATCTCCATCCCTGGTTTTGGTTGATTCTGTTTCGTTTCGATGCTGTGGTACTTAATCCATAGTTGGTTGCTCATTTTGACCACTGCAGTCGCCGGTTCTTCCTCACCGACGATCTTTGCTCCGCCGTGATCACCGTGATCGTCGTCACGCCTCTCCGTTGCTTCTCCGACCTCGCTCCTTGCTTCAACGCGTTCGGGGTGAGCCACTGGTGCTTCCTAGATCCTTTGTTTGAGCTCTATCGGTTGCACGCCGCCGGCATAGCGTTGCCGTGCCACCGCGTCCGCCATGGCCAACGTCAAGCTAGTATAGGGCCGTAATCAGTGCTGATAGGGACGTCAATCGATGCGCCTAGTCTTGGTGATCGTTTTGGTACTTTGGCCGTCGCCGTTGGACTCACCATCGACGAGTTTACGTCGGTCAGCGCTGTCGCCATCGTGGTCAAACGCGCGAGGTTAGGGATGACAGGTGGGACCCGTTCTCAGCGACTCAGCGTTCAAATGGATTTTTCTATTTTCAGATTTGAATGAATAGTGTCTGTTTTTGTTATTTTTGTGTAGATTTATTTAGAGCTCCAAAAATTATGAAAATTTTTGTGTAACTTCTCTGTGATGTATAGTATTTAAGAAAAATATGAAATAATGTTTTTCAGTACTTTTGAATGTGATAAAAATTACTCAATTTATTAATAAATGGATTTCCATGATTTTTCTAGGCTTTTTTAATTGTCCAAAAATTATGAAATTTGTTTTGCCACTTACTTATTATGTAATGAACATTTACAAAAATTTTGAGCTCAATTAGAATAAGTTGATTTATTTCATAATTTTGAATTAAATAATTAATTCATAAAAGCAAATAGTAACCTTTAATGAATTAGGTTTTGTTTGAATTTTTGATTGAGTGATGTCCTTGGGTCATTAGTTGATAATGATCCTTGACAATTGATTTGGGTGTTGCAAAAAAGGTTTGATTAGTTTGACTTGCCACTGTACCGCGAATGAAAGTTGTATTCAAATTGTTAATTTTTGCATCCATCATCGAGCATCATGTTCGTATTCCGCATCATGTTAAACATGGCATTGTTACTACGTGTAGTGAACGAAGGTGAAAACGTGGTAGTTAATCAAATTGTGGAAGAGGTTAATCCGTCTGTTGAGGTCGGATTGAATACTTGTGAAACGTCGCAGAAACCGGACTTTTTCGTCAACGAAGGCAAGCCCCGGATGCATACAACCCTACCTTGTATTTTACAAATTGATTTCGCTTTTGCTTCTCTTTACTACATTAAGGGATTAGGAGTCAAGTGAAAAACAAATTGGTGCATTACCAACCTTGTTATTCCATAATTACCATATTACCAGTTTTAAATTCGTATATGCCTAGTTTTGCTTAGCTATGCTTAGAACGATGAAAGTCGAGTGATTACCTGTCACCTGTGAACTTTAAACGGAATTTGATTAACTTATGTTATCATGTGATATGGGAATGTGGAGTAATAAATCTAGACCGGGCGAACTCGGTGAGTGTGAGCCACAAGACATGGAAGTCTTGTGAGCAGGTTCTTTCTGCCTATGTCGATTAAGGCATGCCCGTTGTTAAATTGCATGAGGTGAGAATTTGTAGTACTAACCACATACTCCGATAAGCCTTAACTTGGCGATTCTAGTATGAGAATGGCTACTCGCGCACTGGGAGTAGAGAGATGGCGGGAATAGCGTGTACCCACGTGGCCATGGGCTAGAATAGTGGAGTACTGTATTCTCAGGTGGCGTGGACCCGTTCTTGTTTTAGAGGATCTAAGTGTAGGTTGGTATATGTAGGTCGGGGACCTGCATATGTCGTGTGGTCTGGAATTCCCAGCTAGGTTTAATCGGTTCGAATCGTCGTTGCTCCTCGGTTATGGAGACTCAACTCACTGTTCATCATCGTAGTATTAATAACTGGAACTTGAGAAAGGTTTGCGAAAGAGATTGATATGAAGTTCATGATCTCACTACGGATCATGGTAGATTCATATGTGGTACTTATAAAGTTTTAACCTTTAATTAAAGAATTTTGTTAAAGAGCTTTTATGCAAAAGAACTTTGATTATTGTTAAAGCCATACCTTGAATCCCATGAGCTGGTATTCCTGAGTTCTATCAGTTTTATTTCGGTTAAGTCTTGTTGAGTACTTTTGTACTCAGGGTTCGTTGACCCTTGTTGCAGGTGAGCCTCATGAGCAGATCTGTTTTGGACCGTGCTGCATGACTATTGTTCGTTCTGACGATGAGAAGTAAATGTGTGATCCTTGGGCAGGATGTTTATTTTGTGTGTTATGTATATGTTAATTATGCCACTCCACTACTACTATGGTTTGTAATAATTATCGAACTTAGTTTGTAAGGTTTGAAACAACTGGTTTGTAAACTATGTTATCGTAAGACTTCCGCTGTTTTTACTCTGGTGTAGATATTTGAATAAATATTGTAATACTGCAATGACTCTGTAACGTGATCCTACTCGGAAATCGTGGATGATTCGGGGTTCCCCGAGGACACCCGACAGTCTTTTTAAGTTAATGGAAACATATGCCTAAATGTCAAAGGTTGTCGGACAGTGACAGGTGCTTGTGGGCCCTATAACTTAGGAGGTTCTGCCATAGAATGGTATCAGAGCGATCGTTACAAGGTTTTTGGTTATATTATTTTACAAAAACTTCAAAATAATTTGGGATGACTAAATTTAACTTGCTAATTTAGTCCAAATTGCTTCTGACTTATCTTATTTCTTTCTCACCATTCCGTATTTAATTAAAAAGGTTTTGTGTGGTGGAGTAGTAATCTTACTATGCCCTATATAAAAATAAATGTTGTTTATGTGCATTATAAAGTTTGATGTTTTTATTCGTAAGAACGATTCATGCATCATGATTAATTCAATAGTTACTTCCTTCACCTCTTAGTCTGGAGTTGAGTAGTGAGTCTAGTTTGAGGAATGTAATCCATCTTAGCTACTTTTTAGACTTTGATCAAATGATCTTACTTGGATTAAATTGGCTTCCTACAGTATGGCTCGTGCCAAGATGACGCCCCGTAAGTCCACTGGACCCAAAGGAGTTCCTCATCACCAACTTGCCCCTAGGAATGATGGTGCTAGCAGTAGCAGTTCTAGGCCTGATCCCCAGGCAGAGATATAGAGGATTTCTACAGAGTTAGCACAAGCTACTAGAGATAGGGCTTTGGATGCTATATAGGTAGGAGAATTACAGGATCAATTGAGGTGTCTCACCACCACGCACAGGAACTACGAAAGCATGTTAGTTCGTACGGTGGAGGGACGAAATGAGGCTTGGCATAAGGAAAATGTAGCTAGAGCTAGAACTCATGAGCTAGAATTCTATGTAGAAGATTTAGAAGAACATAATACTTATCTGCATGAGGAAGTTCATAGGCTTAGCAATCTACTAAATCCAAATCATGAGCCCCAAGCTGATGCAATGGACCCCGGTGTCATCCTTGCCGATGATAATGAATCGGAAGAGGAAGAAGAAGAAGATCCTGAAGAATTAGTAACAATCAATGAAAGTGATAACGAAGGCGGTAATAATTCCGGAATGGATACCGAGCCTGAAGTTTGAAGTAATTAAGGAGAGGAGTAGAGTTGTATAATAGTAGCTCTAGTTAAGTTATGTAGTTTTGCTTTCGTACTCACGGGTTTGTATTTATATTAGTAAACTCTATGTAATGTGTCTAGAGTAAACTTTGGTACAATTCAATAAAGGCTTGTGAATAAAGTTTGGTTTGTTATGAGCAGATGCGTCGTATGCGGGGTTCGTATGTTCCTGGAACTTCACAAGATGAGGATGGTATTCTAGATCTGCCACCAGTTCCAACAAATTTAGCTGATGCTATAACCGCACTTGTCAATGTGACGGCTAAAAAATTCTCATTTGCTTCATGAGATCGCTCTAAGTAATCAGAATCAGATGCAAGGAAACTGTGGTCGCCACCATAACAGACAGGAGGCTACATATGTTGATTTTACAGACACAAGACCACCAGTGTTCACCAAGGCATATGAACCATTAGAGGCTGATGACTGGCTTCGAACCATGGAGCAGAAATTTGACCTTATTCCATGCACGGAATATCAGAAACCTGCGTTTGCCGCCTAGCAACTTAGAGGAGCAGCAAGTGCTTGGTGGGCAAACTTAGTGGCTATGCAACCAGCTGGCATTCCAATAACTTGGGCTGAGTTCCGTACTGCCTTCAGAGCCCATTATATCCCTAAAGGAGTGATGGCAATGAAGCTAGATGAATTCCTTGCTTTGAAGCAAGGAGATCAAACCGTGATGCAGTATGTGGGAAGATTTAATCATCTGTCCCAATATGCATCAGAACATGTCAATACTGATGCTAAGAAGAAGAGGTGGTTTATGAGAGGTTTGAATACCAAGCTGCAAACAATGATGACAACTTGCACTAATGTCACTTATCATGAGGCAGTAAATATTGCAATTGCTTCAGAGTCAAAGTATCGGCAGCATAAGGAGCTCAAAAAGAAAAAGAATATGCCGTCTGGATCCTTTGGGGGAAATTAGAAGAGGCAGAGGGTGATTTATCATCTAGTACATCATAATCGTCCTCCTTACCATCCGCCGCAGTTCCAAGCCGGGCAACAGTCTAATGTCTGTCCTGCTATAATCTATCCGAACTCACAGTCAACCAATGCTCCTGGTGGCAATGCTCCAACGTCCCAGGGTCACAACTACCCGTGTTACAATTGTGGAAGGACTGGTCATTTCTCCAGGGAATATCCATATCCTAGGCAGGCTAATCAAAATTATCAGAAGTCCCCTGCCAATCAACAACAGGGTCAGGCACCAAACAAGAACCCCAATCAGAATGCTCAGAAGGGCAAAGATGAGAGGAAGACAGGACGGGTGTTCTATATTCAAGCTGGAGAAATTCCAGAAGGGGAGCTAGTGATGATGGGTATGTTTCCTGTTGCCAATCACCCTGCAGTTATACTTTTTTATTCTGGTGCATCGCATTCATTCATCAATAGAACATTTGTCATGAAGTATGAAATTTCAATTGGGGCAACAAAGGAAAGTTTCTTTATACAGTCGCCCGAGGGATGTCTGTGTACTAAGGAGATGGTATACCAGGTACCCATAAACCTGGGTGGGCATATTTTTCCCACTACCATGATTATCCTTAAGGATCAGGATATAGATGTAATCTTGGGAATGAATTGGATGTATCAGCATAAGGCTGTTATAGATGCGTTGAATAGGACATTAAGGATAAGTTTGCCTGATAGTAATTCTCAACTTGTCATCCAACTTCCAACCCTAAGAAGATCAGTGGACAAGATTTGTGCAACTACTGTCAATGAGATTAGAGATATTCCGGTAGTGTGTGAATTTCCAGACGTGTTTCCTGAAGATTTACCTAGTCTACCACCTGATAGGGATGTACAGTTTAATATAGAGTTACAACCTAGAACAGCTCCGATTTCTTGGAGAGCTTATAGGATGCCACCTAAGGAATTGGCCGAGTTGAAGACTCAGTTACAAGAATTGATTGAGAAGTGGTTTATCCAACCTAGTTCCTCACCTTGGGGATGTCCAGCAATTTTTATGAAAAAGAAAGATGAGACCCCTAAGGTTATGTGTTGACTATCGTCCATTGAATGAAGTAACCATCAAGAATAAGTATCCCTTACCTCGGATAGATTTGCTTTTTGATCAATTGACCGGAGCTAAAGTTTTCTCCAAGATAGATTTGAGGTCAGGATATCACCAAATTAAGATAAAGCCGGAAGATATTCCCAAAATGGCATTTACCACAAGATATGTATTATATGAATACTTGGTAATGTCTTTTGGTTTGACAAATGCTCCCGCTCATTTCATGTATCTGATGAACTCAATATTCATGCCTGAGCTAGACAAGTTTGTAGTGGTGTTTATTAATGACATTTTAGTATATTCCAAGAATAAGAAAGAACATGCGGAACATCTCAGAATTGTTCTGACCCGCTTGAGAGAACATCAACTATATGCCAAGTTCAGCAAGTGTGATTTTTGGCTTAAGGAAGTGCAATTTCTTGGACATGTCTTGTCAGCCGAAGGAGTTGCAGTTGATCCCAGTAAAGTGAAGGATGTGCTTGATTGGAAACCGCCAACCATAGTTCATCAAGTTCGGAGTTTTCTGGGTTTGGTGGGGTATTACCATCGGTTTATTCCAGATTTCTCTAAAGTATCAAAGTCCATAACTGAGTTGTTGAAGAACCAAGTCAAGTTTGTCTGGTCATCAGTTTGTGAAGAGGCTTTCCAAACTTTGAAGAGGCTATTGACTACTGCACCAGTGTTAGCCCAATCTGATATCGAGAAGCCGTTTGATGTTTATTGTGATGCTTCAGGTATTGGTATTGGATGTGTGTTGATGCAAGAAGGCCAAGTCATTGCCTATGCATCCAGGCAACTTAAACGACATGAAGAACACTACCCGACTCTTGATCTAGAGTTAGCAGCTGTGGTTCATGCTCTAAAGATTTGGCGGCATTACCTGCTTGGTAATACGTGCCATATGTATACAGACCACAAGAGCTTAAAGTATATCTTTACTCAGTCAGAGTTGAACATGCGACAAAGAAGATGGTTAGAACTGATTAAGGATTATGATTTGGAAGTATATTATCACCCTGGTAAAGCAAATGTGGTTGTAGATGCCCTCAGTCACAAAAGTTATTGCAATTGTCTGACAGTGAGAATAATGGGTTTGAATTTATGTCAAGAAATGGAAAAGTTGAATGTAGAAGTAATTCAATAAGGAAGTTTGAACAACATAATTGTTGAAGCCACTATTCGAGATCAAGTTATTGCTGCTCAGAAGGAAAACAAGGGTATCACCCATGTCAAGGAAAGAGTCAAGAATGGAAAAGCGGAATGCTTTAGCATAGATGATGAAGATGTGTTATGGTTCAAGGATCGCCTAGTGGTACCAAAAGTTCCTAAGTTGCGGCAGTCAATTCTAGAAGAGGCACATGCTACTAGGTTATCTATCCATCCGGGAAGCAACAAGATGTACCATGACTTGAAGCAAAGATTCTGGTGGACTAAAATGAAAATAGAGATTGCTAGATATATAGCAAAGTGTGATACCTGTCAAAAGGTGAAAGCTATACATTTAAGGTCTGCTGGTGAATTACAACCATTACCTATTCCATCTTGGAAGTGGGAGGACATAAGTATGGACTTTATTATTGGTCTACCCAAGACATCAAAGGGATTTGACTCAGTATGGGTTATTGTAGATTGACTCACTAAGTCAGCACATTTTCTTCCTGTCAAGACAATATATCCTACGATCTAATATGCCAAGATGTACTTAGCAAGAATCATGAGCTTACATGGTGTACCAAAGACCATAGTGTCAGATAGGGGTACACAGTTTGTCTCTAGCTTTTGGAAACACTTACATGCTTCGTTAGGTACCAAACTTCTGTATAGTACAGCTTATCATCCGCAAACTGATGGACAGACTGAAAGAGTCAATCAAGTACTTGAAGACATGTTAAGATGTTGTGTTCTTAACTATTCCAATAAGTGGGATGAGTGCTTACCTTTGGTCGAGTTCTCATACAACAATAGTTATCAGGAAAGCATTAGAATGGCTCCATTTGAAGCACTCTATGGTCGTAGATGCAGAACATCATTGAGTTGGTCTGAGCCTAGAGAGAGAAGATTCTTTAGAGTTGACCTTGTGAAAGAAACAGAAGACAAGGTTAGGCAAATACAGAGTAATCTAAAGATAGCTCAGTCCCACCAAAAGAGTTATGCGGATAGACGACGGAGACCATTGGTATTTAACAAGGGAGATTTTGTATATCTGAAAGTATCACCAATAAAGGGAGTTAACCATTTTGGTGTTAAAGGAAAGTTGGCACCTCGATATATTGGACCATATCAAATTTTGGAAAGGTATGAAAAAGTAGCATATTGCTTGAAATTACCTGAACATCTTGCAGCTGTGCATGATGTGTTCCATGTTTCTCAATTGAAGAAGTGTCTTCGAGTGCCTGAACAGAATGTTGAAGTTGAAGGAGTGGAACTAGAACCGGATTTAACTTATTCCGAATATCCTATCCGAGTGTTAGATCAGAAAGATCGTGTTACTCAAAGACGGACAATCAAGTTCTATAAAATACAATGGAATCAACATTCAGAAGAGGAAGCTACTTGGGAATCAGAAGATTACTTGTTAGAAAAGTTTCCAGAGTTTCTAGCGTCAACATAAAATAGAGTAATGTTAGTTGAGCTCGGTTGCTACAAATTGTGTTTTGTAAAGGAACCTCAGTTGTTTTATGGATAAGTTTTGGATGTTTTTGGACTAACACATTTCCTTTTCCATTACTTACTCTATGGCTTTAGATCTCGGGGCGAGATTTCTTTTAGGGGGAAGGATTGTAACACCCCGGGTGTTTAAATACTAAAACTGACATGCCATCATATGCATTGCAAGACATTTGGTCATATTAAAAACTTTGTATGCACACACTAAAACAAGTTTATATTTATGTGTTAAGTATTGCTTGGTATTGTTTGAATCAAGTTTGAAACCTTTGTATTGATTTGAAATTCCGAAAACCCTGATTTTCAATATTTAAACCCTACCCTAAAAATCCATTTCAAAATCTAAGCATATTTTGGGGTGGAGCCCAAAAGCAAAAGTGTAGAGCTTGACATGTTATACAAAGTTTGTCTTTGGAGTTTTTCAAGTTGTTTAGTAAAATTTGGAGTAATTCAAAAAGGCGTAATTCGCTAAATATCCCCTATTTGAATTTAAAAGTTCATTTCAAAATCTAGACCGAATTAGAAGTTGGTTATAAAAGCAAAGTTGTAGAACTGTTGATTTTGAACAACTTTTGTTTTTGGAGTTTTTTGAGTTGTTATGAAAATTTGAGAGTAATTTGTGAATTTTGGCGAATGGCAAACTTGTAATTTTGGTGAACAGTGTCCACCGCCGAAGCTACATTGCCGGCGTTTCCTTCTTCGGCGTTCCAGGTGCGGTCGTGGCCATTTTGGCGTCGCACTGGCGCGGTGAAGGCCACAGCGTAGCTTCTTCGAGCTTCTTGGCCCCCTTTATAGCCTGAGCCACCGTCGTCTTTGCCTTTTCTCCTTGCTCTGTTTTTCCTGTCGCCTTGCTCATCTCCGGCGAGCCCGCGCCGTCGTTGTTGTGCTCCACCATCGCTAATAAGCTAGTTCTAGCTTCACTTACTCCTTGCGCATCCAGCCAACCCATCAATTCGACTTGTCTTTGTCGAGAACTCGAGTTGCATCGTCTTCTTCCTCGCGGCCGGCAACTCCTCCGCCGAGCATGATTCGCTGCGGCCAGAGCTCCACGGTGCATCTCCGTCCCTTGTTTTGGTTGATTCCATTTCGTTTCAATGCTATGGTACTTAATCCATAGTTGGTTGCTCATTTTGACCACTACAGTCGCTGGTTCTTCCTCACCGACGATCTTTGCTCCGCCGTGATCACCGTGATCGTCATCACGCCTCTCCGTTGCTTCTCCGACCTCGCTCCTTGCTTCAACGCGTTCGGGGTGAGCCACTTGTGCTTCCTGGATCCTTTGTTTGAGCTCTACCGGTTGCATGCCGCCGGCGTAGCATTGCCGTGCCACCGCGTCCGCCATGGCCGATGTCGAGCAAGTATAGGGCCGTAATCAGTGCTGATAGGGACGTCAATCGATGCACCTAGTCTTGGTGATCGTTTTGGTACTTTGGCCGTCGCCGTTGGACTCATCGTCGACGAGTTTACATCGGTCAGCGCCATCACCATCGTGGTCAAACACGCTAGGTTAGGGATGACAGGTGGGACCCATTGTCAGCGACTCAGCGTTCAAATAGATTTTTCTATTTTCATATTTGAATGAATAGTGTCAGTTTTTGTTATTTTTGTGTAGATTTATTTAGAGCTCCAAAAATTATGAAAATTTTTGTGTGACTTCTCTATGATTTATAGTATTTAAGAAAAATATGAAATAATGTTTTTCAATACTTTTTGAATGTGATAAAAATTACTCAATTTATTAATAAATGGATTTCCATGATTTTTCTAGGCTTATTTAATTGTCCAAAAATTATGAAATTTGTTTTGCCACTTACTTATTATGTAATGAACATTTACAAAAATTTTGAGCTCAATTAGAATAAGTTGATTTATTTCATAATTTTGAATTAAATAATTAATTCATAAAAGCAAATAGTAACCTTTAATGAATTAGGTTTTGTTTGAATTTTTTATTGAGTGATGTCCTTGGGTCATTAGCTGGTAATGATCCTTGGCAATTGATTTGGGTGTTGTGAAAAAGGTTTGATTAGTTTGACTTGCCACTGTACCACGAATGAAAGTTGTATTCAAATTGTTAATTTTTGCATCCATCATCGAGCATCATGTTTCGTATTCCGCATCATGTTAAACATGGCATTGTTACTATGTGTAGTGAACGAAGGTGAAAACATGGTAGTTAATCAAATTGTGGAAGAGGTTAATCTGTCTATTGAGGTCGGATCGAATACTTGTGAAACGTCGTAGGAACCGGACTTTTCCGTCAACGAAGGCAAGCCCCGGATGCATACAACCCTACCTTGTATTTTACAAATTGATTTCACTTTTGCTTCTCTTTACTGCATTAAGGGATTAGGAGTCAAGTGAAAAACAAATTGGTGCATTACCAACCTTGTTATTCCATAATTACCATATTACCAGTTTTAAATTCGTATATGCCTAGTTTTGCTTAGCTATGCTTAGAACGATGAAAATCGGGTGATTACCTGTCACCTGTGAACTTTAAACAGAATTTGATTAACTTATGTTATCATGTGATATGGGAATGTGGAGTAATAAATCTAGACCGGGCGGACTCGGTGAGTGTGAGCCACAAGACATGGAAGTCTTGTGAGCGGGTTCTTTCCGCCTGTGTCGATTAAGGCACATCCATTATTGAATTGCATGAGGTGAGAATTTGTAGTACTAACCACATACTCCGGTAAGCCTTAACTTGGTGATTCTAGTACGAGAATGGCTACTCGCGCACTAGGAGTGGAGAGATGGTGGGAATAGCGTGTACCCACGTGGCCATGGGCTGAAATGGTGGAGTACTGTATTCTCGGGTGACGCGAACCCATTCTTGTTTTAGAGGATCTAAGTGTAGGTTGGTCGGGGACCTGCATATGTCGTGTGGTCTGGAATTCCCAGCTGGGTTTAATCGGTTCGAATCATCGTTGCTCCTCGGTTATGGAGACTCAACTCACTGTTCATCATCGTAGTATTAATAACTGGAACTTGAGAAAGGTTTGCGAAAAAGATTGATATGAAGTTCATGATCTCACTACGGATCATGGTAGATTCATATGTGGTACTTATAAAGTTTTAACCTTGAATTAAAGAATTTTGTTAAAGAGCTTTTACGCAAAAGAACTTTGATTATTGTTAAAGCCATACCTTGAATCCCATGAGCCTGTATTCTTGAGTTCTATCAGTTTTATTTCGGTTAAGTCTTGTTGAGTACTTTTGTACTCAGGGTTCATTGACCCTTGTTGCAGGTGAGCCTCATGAGCAGATCTGTTTTGGATCGTGCTGCATGACTATTGTTCGTTCTGATGATGAGAAGTAAATGTGTGATCCTTGGGCAGGATGTTTATTTTATGTGTTATGTATATGTTAATTATGCCACTCCACTACTACTATGGTTTGTAATAATTATCAAACTTAGTTTGTAAGGTTTGAAACAACTGGTTTGTAAACTATGTTATCATAAGACTTCCGCTGTTTTTACTCTGGTGTAGATATTTGAATAAATGTTGTAATATTGCAATGACTCTGTAACATGATCCTGCTCAGAAATCGTGGATGATTCGGGGTTCCCCGAGGATACCCGACAGTCTTTTTAAGTTAATGGAAACATATGCATAAATGTCAAAGGTTGTCGGACAGTGACAGGTGCATGTGGGCCCTATAACTTAGGAGGTTCTGCCACAATTGAGTACCTCACTAATGAAATAGATTGGTCGCTGTACCTTATAGGCGTGTCTAGGCTCATCGCGCTTGACCACTATGGCAGTGGAGACCACCCGATTAGTTGCCGCAATGTAAAGTAGGAGAGTTTCATCTTCTCTGGGAGCAGTGAGGACCGGAGGTGATGTAAGGTATTGTTTTAGCTGTGTGAAGGCAGCGTCTGCTTCCTCCGACCACTCAAACTTCTCGGATGCTTTGAGCAGCTTGAAAAACGGTAGTCCTTTTTCTCCTAATCTTGATATGAAACGACTAAGAGCAGCCTTGCATCCAGTAAGCTTCTAGACATCCTTCACCTTTTTGGGTGGCTTCATGTCTAAGACAGCCTTGACTTTCTTTGGGTTAGGGCATATGCCGTCGTGACTAACGACGTTGCCAAGTAGTATACCAGAAGGAACACCAAAGATGCACTTCTTTGGGTTTAATTTCCATTGGAATGTATTAAGGGCTGCAAAGGTGTATTCTAGGTTGTCAACAAGGGTATATGCTTCCTTGGTTTTGACAACTACATCATCAACATAAGCCTCGACGAGGTCGTATTTTATCTCATCTTTGAGGCAAGCCTATATGGCGCGTTGGTAGGTAGCCCCGGCGTTCTTGAGCCCGAACGACATGGTCGTGTAGCAGTAGGCACCGAAAGGCATGATAAAAGATGTCTTGATCTAGTTGTCCTTTTTGAGAGCGATCTGGTGATAACCAGAGTAGCAATCGAGAAAGGAAAGCAGCTCGCAACCGGCATTTGAATCTATGACCTTGTCTATACGAGGCAAGCCGAAGGGGTCTTTAGGGCAGTGTTTGTTGAGATTAGTGTAATCAACGCACATTCTCCATTCATTATTCTTTTTGTTTATAAGAACCGGATTGGCTAACCACTCCAGATGATACACTTCTTTGATAAATCCGGTTGCCAAAAGCCGTGTAACTTCTACCCTAATCATCTCCTTCTTATCGTGAGCGAACCGTCGTAGCTTTTGCTTGATAGGTTTGGCCTTGCCGTTGACATTCAAGGAGTGCTCGATCAAGTTCCAAGGTACACCGGGCATGTCAGCAGGTTTCCATGCGAACACACTCACGTTTCTCCTCAAGAACCTGATGAGTGCGTCTTCCTATTTAGGATCCAGGTTGGCCCCGATAAGGGCCATTTTGCTGGGATCACCATCGACCAGCTGGATCGCCTTGTGCTCCTTGGACTTGATGTTCTTGCATGGAGCCTCGAGCTCTGGAATCTCCAGGTGATCAGCTGAGGTCATCTTGGCATTGAGCATGGTCTCAGCCATGCGAATAGAGAGGTCGTGAGCCTCTGCTATTTTGAAGCTATCGTCCTCGTAGGTATAAGCTGTGTATATGTTGCCCCTAAGAGTTAGAACCCCTTTCTCGGTAGGCATCTTGAGCACCAAATACATGTAGTGAGGTATGGCCATGAATTTGGTGAGCGATGGTCGACCAAGGATAGCATGGTAGGTGCTGTCGAAGTCAGCGACCACGAAGTTGATGTAGTCAGTGCGGAAGTGGTCTGGGGTACCAAACTACATAGGTAGCGTGATCTACTCGAGGGTGTAGAGCTCTGTCTAGGGAGGACACCCTAGAACTGTGCCTCGTATGGTTTGAGATCCACCTGGGTTATCTTTAGGGCTGGCAGACTGTTCTTGAACAGTATATCAATGGAACTGCCATCATCAATCAGCACTCTATCGAACTAAACCTTGTTGATACAAGGATTGAGGACTAGGGGAAAACATCCTGGCTTAGGTATTGTAGCCCATTAGTCCTTTCTGCTAAAGGAGATCTCGCGGTGAGACCAAGGAGGGAGCCGCGGATTGGCAATGAGGTTGTCAGTGTTGGCCACGTTCAAGCATGCGCGGGCGAGTAGCTTGTGTTCTTGTTTGGTCTCGATAGACACTTTGCCTCCAATGATGGTGTGGACATGATTGGTTGGCTTGACATACTTGTGATGAGGATCTGCGTCTTCATCATCGTTGTCTTCGTTGCGCTATTCCCCTACGTCGTTAGGCTTGTCGGATGTATCCAGAGCCTGTTGATGCATGTAGATAGACTTGAGAACGCAATAATTCTCCATGGTATGGTTTGACTTGGGGTGAAGCTGGCAGGGTCCTTTCAATGCTTTGGCATAGTCTTCTTCGTAGTTGCGACGTCTGCCACCTTTCTTAACGGTGTTGACCTCGCCGTCGTCTTCCCGAGCACGCTTGCCCTTGTAATCGTCATGGTGATTACGCTGCTGATTACGCTGGTCGCGGTGGTCACGGGGGTCGTTGTGCTGGTTGTGGCGATCAAAATTATCGTTCCGACCATAGTTGCCATGGTAGTCATCGCGGTGTGGGGGGTGGTCAGAGCGTGGAACCCTTGCTGCTTCTTCGATGATTATCTTTTTAGCATCGTCGGCATCCGCATATTTCTTGGCAGTGGGCAGGAGCGCTGTGACTGATTCAGGTCTCTTGCGAAGGAGCTTGTCTTGTAGGGCATTATGGAAGTAGAGACCAGTAATGAAAGCCTTGATTGCCTCATTGTCGGAGATTGATGGGACCTTGATGCGCATCTCTGAGAAACACTGAACGTACTCACATAGTGGCTCATCTTTCCAGTCTTGAATCCGCTGCAGATCATATTTGTTGCCGGGTTGCTCGCAAGTAGCATTGAAGTTGTCGATGAAAGCTTGCTTGAGCTCTTGCCAAGAATCAAAGTAGTTTGCTGACAAGCTGACCAGCCATTGGTGACCTGCATGGCTGACAATGACTGGGAAGTAGTTAGACATGACGTGCTCGTCAGCCATGGCTGATTTGCACGTAGTTTCATAGAGCATGACCCATAATTCGGGGTTCTCCTTGCCGTCGTACTTCTGAAGTTTTTCAAGCTTGAAGTTCTTGGGCCATATGACTTGGCGAAGGTGCGGAGTAAACTGCTTCAAACCCGGAGGGCCGTGGGCAGTATCATATTCCATATGGTGATAGCTTTCGTGGGATGCACGATCGTTGGCTCTTTGGTTGATGGCGGAGATCATTATTGCCATCACGGTGATCTCGGTTGCCATCCTGATTAACCCTGTGGCCATGGTTATCATGGCGATTATCGCGGTTGTCTCGGCGGTTGTCGTCCTGAAAGTCACGGTGGTTGTCATCCCGATGACAGTTATCGTCCTGACCACCATCATGGCCACTGTTCCTGCCTTGATGGTTGTCTGATGGGTCATTGTTGTCCGAGCCACGTTGGTTGGGTGGCTGTGAGCAACTTGAGTACTGGCGGCTATGGCTTGATTCGACTGAGACGGATGGAGCTCAGGCTTGATTTACAATCTCTGCAGTCTGGGCCATAGCAGCCGTCAGGTAAGCTTGTATATCATCACGAACTGCCTATATTTCTGAGGTGTTGGGTAGTCGTTGCATTGTTGCCATAGCAACAGCTATGTTGGCGCTTGGAGTCCTGAAGACCTGCTTGTCCCCCACCCTGTCAAAGGCATTGTTAAGGTTGCGTGGCTGGACCCTTATGCGTCAGGCCTCCTCTTCTGCCTTGGCTTCAATTTGTCGGCGATTAAACCGGTCAATATTGCATGCTTCACGTGCTAGCCTTTCTTGTTCTGTTTCACCGACTACCGGTGGTTCGTCATTACTGACGACATTGATCAAGTCCCCTCGCCTTGGTGGGAAGGATGGGAATCGCAGGAATCCCGGGGCATGGTCTAGGATAACCAGATCATATTCAATGCCTTCATCGTCATGATGTTGGAGCTCGGTGTGAACGGAGGCATTAGATGCGATGCCGAACGAGGAGCCTGAGCCACCCTCTTGGACTGTGTGGACCGATCCTTCTTAATAATCCTCAATTCGGACCATGTTGACGAGGTTGCGTAGGCCGTAGGGCTAGACCTAGTGGTTCTCCATCGAGGCTTCATGCTCGGAGAGCCGGAGACCCGTTGTAGGGGCTGGCTAGCAACGAATGGAGCGCCCTTCAGGAGTAAATGTGAGCACGAGATCCGTACCGAGTTGTGCAGGACGACTGACCCGAGCTGGTCGGGTAGATCTATTGTGGGTCATAGTTACCTGCTCATTAGGTTGACTTTGAATCGAACTTACCAGAGCTAGGGTTTTGGCAAGTTTGGTGCCGACCTGATTGATGGAGTCAAGCAAGTCGGTGTTGTCGATCTGCCTCCTTTTGTAGCGAGGAAGCAGACGATGGGTTGTTGGTGTGGCTAAAGACAACACTAGTGTGGTCAGAGCTAGATCCACCATGGTCGGAGCCGGATCCACCGTGGTCGCAGCCAAATCCTCCGTGTTCGGAGCCGTAGCTAATGGAGTTGAAGCAGTGGTCAACGCAGATTGAACCCGCGCCTCCTCCGGGGTCATGGCGATGAAGTCGTCGGAGCCGGTGGTCCAGGTGATCTGGCTGATGGTGAACGTGAGGCCATTCGGCATAGCTATGGAACTGGGGATGATGACCATCTTGTTCACCTGGAGAGCAGTACGCATACCCCCTCCCTGGCGCACCACTATCGATGAAATATGGTCGGCAGTCTACCTAGGGTTATGTCCAAGGTAGTAGATTATCGACAGACAGATGCGCATGCTACAAACAAGATGGTGATGCAAGGCAGACACAAGATTTTATCCAGGTTCGGCCGCCATAAAGGCGTAATACCTATGTCATGCGTCTGATTGTATTGCTGTATGTCAATGAGATATGTTTTTAGAGGGGTCCCCTGCCCGCCTTATATAGTTTGGGGGGCAGGGTTAGAGATCTGGAAACTAATCCTAGCCAGTTATAATTGCCATAGGTGGCCGAATAAGGATTCCTATTCTAACCGACCAGGATCTTGCTTGATCTCCAAATCTGTCTTGATTCCTTACGTGGGATTCCGAATAGGTTGGCCGGGCCGCACGTCGTCTTCTAGTGGACCGGACCCCCTGATCCGGGCTAGCCCAAGCCTAGCCGTAAGGGTATAGGGGTTAATACCCCCACAATAACCACCTAAGGAACTGGAGGCAGAGATGGGGGAGGGTTTGCAAGCTCAAGGACCTTAGTGGGGCACTTTGGGATGATGACACCAAGGCCATCATGTTGGATCAGGACCATTATGCTAGTCATGTGAAGGTAAATGCTGGGGTGTAGTTAATTATTTGTTTTTGTCCTATTGTTTATTTACCATGATCACTAACTGAGTACCTGAACACCCCTATTAGGTTCTATGATGAGATAGAGACTATCTTTGGCAGCACCTATGCAACTGGGAGGTTTGCTGTTGGCTCAAATGAGCCCCTAGGGGTGAGTAGCAACACCACTGACACTATAGTAGGCAAGATGGGGGGCACATTTGGGCACCAGCAGCTGGGGGATGAGAAGACTAACCATGGGGAGAGTAGCAAGGCCATTGAGCCTAACAGCTTTGTAGTGGGTGGAAAGAGGAAGAGGGCTTGCTTTAGTGAGGATGAGATGCTACTCATGACCAACATGACCAACGTAGTCAACAATGTGGCCAATGCTTTGAGGGAGATAGGATCTGCTTATGTTGATGCTAACCTTTACCATGTTGTGATGGACATGCCTAGATTCATAGAGGAGGACTTGATTGTGGCATTCAACCACCTTCTGGACAACAAGGCATAGGGTAAGGGTTTTGTGGACATGGTGGACATCCATAGGGTTATCTGGCTTAGGAACTTCCTGGCCAAGCACTACTATATCTAGGATGCTTGTACTCTACCTCTACAACAAGCTAGAGGAGGGAAGTAGTTGAGAACCCTTATATGTTCTCCACCCTCCTTAACCACTCTCCTTCCCTCATCTTTTGTGTAGTGACATAGGTCCTTTTGTGCAGCAAGGTAGCTTGACTGATAGCAGCTGACCTTTTGGGGTATTTTGGTTGCTCATTTGGGGGGTGGCTAACCATATTTATGTAATATTTGCTTATGGTGATGGTAGCTGAGGCTGCTGGTACTTGATCTGGTAAGGCTTGTGATGGACATGAATGGTTAGAACTATTTATTTATGAGTTGCCTATTTATTCTATTTGCAGTTTGCTTTTGCTTCTGTTTCATGGTTTGAAACACCATGTGACACTTCCATTTCCAATTAGCATCATGATATGCTCATCTTTCATCATGTTGGTAGCTAAGGATGGGTGTGTCACATGCTTTGCAACCATTGAGCAGGACTGACCAGGTTTTTAGACTTGTTAATTGGGTTGTGAAGGTGAGGATTTGGGTAAGGCCTATGATGATGATATACTATGATGAGGTGGCACTATCTTCTTTTGATTTTGTTGTTCTTGCTTTTCCTTTCTATGCTGCAACCTAGGGTGTCTGATGGCTGCTAACTATTATGTCCATGCAAACAAATACACCCTTTTGGTATTGTCCAGTGCTTGAGTTTATATTGCCCAGTGCTTGAGTCTTATTGCCCACTGCTTGATTCTTTTTTGCCATGATCTTTTATGTGACTTAATTAGTGCCACCAATGATTCTATACCAATGTTATATGAATTTAAAGAAATCTGAGGCCAACATTTTGCTATGCCAGTGATGTCTTACATGTTGGATGGATTAGGATGTAGGCCATGTACTTTGCTTCTTGCGTCTTCTCCTGGTGCCTAAACCAAATTCTTGTTTGGTTACTCACCTGGAGAAGCCACAAGAAGTGAACTAGTGGTCTATGACCATCAACCACATGACTAAGGCCTATGCTACTCTGCTGCCAATGATGTTTACTCTCATTTGCTCATTTGGTTCGATCTATAACATAAACTGAGGCAGCTTGTTACTTCATGCAGAACTCAGATGAGTCCATGGTATGTGGTTTTCAATGGCCATAAGCCTAGAGTTTACTCTAGTTTGGCTGAGTGCCATGACCAGGTGAATGGGTACCGTGGGAATTCCTACAAGAAGTACAAATCCTATGATGATGCCTAGGCTGCATTCAACTCAAGAAACAACTCAAACTTCCTCTTGTGTGTTGCTGATGACTTGTCCTCTCCTAAACCAACCCCTCCTCCTCCATCCTTATCACTGAAGACTGTTTTAGTTGTTGGACTACTTATTTATATGTTCTACTTGTGGATCAAGCTGAGATTATGTACTTGTTGTAGGTGTCAAGTTTAGGCCTCAAATATGTTGTGTTTGTATTGTTGGAACCGCTAGTTAATTGTTTAGTTAAGGTTGTGTTAAGACTTGTCAATTTTCCTTGCTATTTCCTTGCTGCAGTGGCTGTTGCTGGCAGTTGCTGCCATGCCACCAGCCATTTAGGGAAACAAACACCTTCCCCTTTAGGAAGTTGATGTTAGTTGGGGATATCTACAACTTGGGCCAGGCAAACAAACAACTTCTCACCCCCAGCCGGCCTCTTCTTGGGCCACCAAAACAAACACCTGGAGTTGCACCACTAGGGGCTGCCTCACCTTGGCCTGGTCATGTTGGGATGAACGGGCCACCCTGGGTCAGGAAAACAAACACGCCCTACATGCCCAAGAATAGGAGTATGCTAGGGTTTACGAAAAAGGGACTTTGCTATTCTATTCAGCTTCCCCACAAATAGAGCAGTTTAGCTCAAAAAGTTGAGTTCCATTGGATTATGTAGTCTAACTAGAACTCAGATAAGATGAATCTAAATATACAGAGAAGCAGATAGCCTCCAAAGATATCCTAGAGACCATTTGGACATAAGGCTTTGCATTTTTCTTGAAGCTAACCCATTTTTCTTTAGCGATAGGCATCCATTTTTTTAAGAAGGCAAATGCCATTTTAAGTGGGAATGCCATTTAGTTCATAGGGTATGCATGTCAAACAAGTATGAATTTAATTTATCTTTTTGGTTCATAAATAAAAGAACTACAAAGAAGATACACGTTACCTTCTGCAAGAAGGTGTGAAAGGCATGTTTCCCATGTTCAATCTAGTGATTTGACATCACCTCCTGCATAGTAACACACGAAAATCTGCTAAGAGGAAACAACCAAAGAGGAGTACTCGAGGTAATTAAAAGGATGGGATAGTTGCAATTCACAATAAGCATGTAGGTTTTCTTGACATAGTTCAAAATTAGTGGACTATTTCACAGCAACAGTCATCGGCATCTAGAACTATTTCCTCCAAATTAAAGGCTTTGCACAGTGCCTTGAAGACCTAGAGTCGAGGACTATCCAACCTATCCCTCTTGATCGCCAACTATAACAAGGTCATTCTTTTCCTTGATGCTCTAGAAGATAGAAGGTTTCTCTATAACCCAGAACTCAATCTTCGGATCATGATAAAAAATCAGCTTGCTACTCTGCTGCATTATAAGAATGTCTACTGGAGAAAGAGATATACAGTGAATAGAGTTAAGTTTGGGGATGAATGCACCAAAGTTTTCCACATGATGGCAACAATCTTGCATAGGCAAAACTCCATTCCCCAACTCCTCAATGAGCAAGGTCTTTGGGTCCACGACCATGAAGGCAAAGCGGGGCTGCTCTAGAATTCTTTTAGAAAGCACATGGGTGTAACCACCAGCCTGGTCATGATCTTTGATCTACAGTCGCTTATCACTATGGTACCTAGTCTAGATGAGTTGGTGTTACCGTTTGAACATGAGGAGATTGATTCTATTGTCAAACGCATGCCAATCGATAAAGCCCTGGGTCTTGATAATTTTAATGGCATGTTCATGAAAAGGTGTTGGCAGATTATTAAGCAAGATTTCTATTCCCTCTGTGATGAGTTATATAATGGCATAGTGAACCGAGAGTGTATCAACAACTCCTACATCACCCTTGTTCCCATGACCAGTAACCTAGAAATAGTCAATAACTTTAGGTCAATCTCATTGCTGAATATTAGTCTGAAGCTATTGACAAAAATCCTGGCGGACAGACTATAGAATGTCATTCTCAAACTCATTCATTGTAACCAATATGGTTTCATTCATTCATGTTCCATTCAAGATTGTCTAGCCTAGAGCTTTGAATATATTCACCAATGTCATCACTCAAGAAGGGAGGCTATAATTCTCAAACTAGATTTCAAAAAGGCGTTTGATACAGTTGAGCACTCTACTATCCTACTGATGTTGCAACATTTGGGCTTCCTAGACCCAGATAGATGGATATCTTGGATCCACTATATCTTATCGATGGGATTGTCAGCAGTGCTCCAAAATGGTGTCCTGGGCAAATTCTTCAAATGCAAGAGGGGTGTTAGGTAGGGAGATCCATTATCCCCCTTGTTATTTGTCATTGTAGTTGAACTTCTTCAGTATGTCATCAATAGGGAGTCAGCACTTGCACTACTAACAGCACCCATCCCTTGTGAAAATGGTGAATTCCCCATAGTCTAGTATGCCGATGATACCCTCCTCATTGTTTAGGCTGATGCGCATCAATTGTTCTTCTTGAAAGCATTACTCAATAGCTTTGAGATTGCTTCGGGTCTCAAGGTCAACTACAACAAGTCACAGATCCTACCAATTAATGTTTGTCATGATAGAATGCATCATCTTGCCAATATGTTTGGCTATTAGGTTGGATCACTGCCATTCACATATTTAGGGCTACCAATGGGCACCACCAAGCCATGCATTGAGGACCTTACACCAATCATGGACCGGGTTGAGAGAAGACTGTCAGCATGCTCCACGTGGCTCTCTTATTCAGGTAGACTATAGATGGTTAATTTAGCTATTAC